>NC_055972.1:29931888-29961888 GCF_018492685.1 Alosa sapidissima | reverse complement strand
TAAGGGAAGGAAATGTGTTAAAAACAAACCTATATCGCAAGAGCACAGATAGAAACTCTTTGCTACATGGGGAATCGTACCACCCGACATCTCTAAAGAAAAACCTTCCCATCTCCCAGTTCAGTAGAATCAGGAGAATCTGTAGCTCGGAGGACGACTATCAATCTCAATCAACCATTTTGAAAAAAAGGTTCAAAGAAAGGGGCTACAAGGATCAATGGATTGGATAAGCTGCTGATCGTTTTAAAAACATGTCCCAAGATCAATGCTAGAATAGGAGAACAAAAAATAATAAAAACATGGAATCAAGAATATCATGTTGTGTACAGTACTCCCCAATTGCCAGGGACATTGAACAGAGTGTAAAAAGACATTGGCACATCATTGACTCTGACCCAAGTTTAAAAAAGTTTTTACCCAAACCGCCGCGTGTGGTCTACAAAAGACAACCAAACCTTCGGAATATGCTGGTGAGGGCGGATTTACCCCCACCTCCTCCCCCCACACACTTTCTGAGTAACATTCAATCAGGCAACTACTGGTAAAAAAATTCACATCAAGGGTATCATATCCTGTTTAACAAAAAATGTGATCTATATGCTTAAGTGCCCATGTGGCTTGGCCTACGTGGGGAAGACCACAAGGACACTTAAGACTAGGATAGCAGAGCACAGATGTGCAATACGTAACATGGACATGAAAAGTTCAGTGGCAGCCCATTTTAAAGAGGCCCGTCATAATGTGTCTGCCCTTAAATATATGGGAATTGAGATGGTAAAAATGCCCAGGAGGGGGGGCAATATTGACAACTTACTTCTCAAACGTGAACTATATTGGATTTATACCCTGGACACTATGGCACCAAGGGGTATGAATGAGGACTTCAATATCAGACCGTTCCTGTAACTACTTTAATGACTATGTGGTTGCTAACTGAAAATCTTTAAATAATGGTACTTCTGTTTCGTGTTTTTCTGTTTGCCCTTTAGAAGTGAGTAAAGACTGTAGCAAAAGTTTTTAACATGATGCTGTATTGTAGTCTCCTGGATAAAAATAGTAACCTTGTGATTATATAGACACCTTATCATGCTTACTTGAAATTATGATGGCCATAGGGCCTGATGCTATGTCAAGTACTCTGAATAGACTTCTCTGTACATTCTAAGACATGTTTAAGAAAGAACTTCAAAATATGTACTTATGTTTGTATGTATGTATATATGTGTGTATGTATATATTTTCTGTATATTTTTGTATATTTGGTAGAGAGTGGTGTAGTATGGTGAAAAATATTTGTGGATGTCTGTTGGTACCCTAGGATGCACCTTCTCTACAGTGGGTGTGCCTTCCAATCAGAACTTGATTGATGTATCATGTGACCCTTTCTACCTAATAAGTATGACGTGTGTCTATCTTGATTCAAGTCTGATGAAGAGCGTGTAGCTCGAAAACGTTCACTTGGTGAAATAAAAGATAAAGCAAAACGGGAGCAAGTGTGCGGACATTCAATTTTGTTTTTTTGATATGACAAATGTAGAATGTGGTTTACGCTAATAAGCACAGAGTACCACAACACACACACACACACACACACAGATGCGCATTCACACACACACACACACACACACACACACACACACACACACACACACACACACACACACACACACACACAAACAGTAACATACACACAAACACAAACTGCTACTAGGTTTTTCTGTGGAGAGGATAAGTTTAGCTATGGCTTGTCAGAATTAATTTAGGCTTGCTAACAATTGTCATACTTTGTTTGTGTGAGTGAGAGTGTGTGTGTGTGAGTGAGAGTGTTTGTATACACATGCATTCCACACATGCACACACACACACACACACACACACACACACACACACACACACACACACACAAGCTCATCTTTGCTTTCACAGGAGATTCACACAAATACTAACACCTCATCTTCTCACCCCAACACCCCATCTTCTCAACTATCCCTCTCCCTCTCTCTCCTCTATCTCTCCATCCCTCTCCCTCTCTCTCCTCTATCTCTCCTCTATCTCTCCATCCCTCTCCCTCTCTCTCCTCTATCTCTCCATCTCTCTCCATCCCTCTCCCTCTCCCCCTCTATCTCTCCATCTCTGCCTCTTTTTCACATACACACCTCAGGCATGAAAGTCACAGGCTGAGAGTAAGATGAGATCCCATTCTCTCTTTCTCTTCTCTTCTCTCTATCTCTCTCACTGTCATCTCTCACTCTATCCAAGTGCCTTCAGCTACTGAAGCTCTATTATTATGATCCTCACCACACAGCAGGAGTCAGTGCATCACATCTAGGGCCCTATTCTGACAGTCTAAAGCGCATGGTCACTGGCAAATAGTTTAAACAAATTTCGGGGTTTGTCCAGTATATATTGGGTGTGGTTTAGTTATGAAATGTTATGAAACGCACGGCGCAAGAAGAAATCAATGAAACAAATGAAACAATGTCTTATTGGCATACATGAATGACGTCATTATTGTCAAAGCTACAAGTTTGAAACTATGCAGTGTTTTATATTACTGATTTATGACAAACATTTGCAGATATCATAATTTCTATTACAGTAATGAAAAAGAAGAAAAAAAAAGAAAACAACGAGAACTTCAGCAGTAGAGCAAACTATAAATAACCAAAAACATCTGTGACAGTTAAGTAAGGTAATTATCATGTATCAGAGTATAATATTCTCTCTCTCTCCTTCTCCCTCTGTTTCTCTCTCTCTCTCTTTCTCTCTGTTTTTTTCTCTCTCTCTTTCTCTGGGTTTTTCTCTCTCTCTCTGTTTCTCTATCTTTCTCTGTTTCTCTCTGTTTCTCTCTCTCTTTCTCTCTGTTTTTCTCTCTACACCTCCTCCCCTTTCTCTCTCTCTTTCTGCCTCATTAACAGCTGAGAGGAATGCGGAGCCTGAGGGGGCAGACAGTCAGAGGTCAGAGGTCAGATCCTCGCACACCTGGGGTTCCGCTAGCATCACCCAGGGAACGAGCGGCGGGGCGGACAGCTGACCTCGGGGTCGGACCAGCTGACGAACGGCCGTCACGCCAGGGAGGGACAGTCAACCACTCCAGAGACCTCCACCGCCTCAGATCCACCACCTTCCCATCAGCCCCCCACGGCTGTGGCGGTGGCCATACACTCACTCGCGACATCCAACCCCCTCTCTCTCCTGCTCAGTGAGCTGAGCCCAGCGAGCGGGCGAGCGACTGAGCGAGCGGGCGCACCTTGGTCTAAAAGCCGCTTACGTAAGAGGGGTCGGAGTGGAGCATTAGCAGGGGAGCAGTACCATCACACTGACAGGTTAACAGCAGCTCGCCTAATCGCCACAGGGATTTTGTTTAGCGCAGACGACCGAAGGAATGTTAAAAGTAATGATGTTTGGGTCAGCGGGCGGGCGGGAGCCCTGTGTGTGTGTGTGTGTCTGTATGTGTGTGTTTTTATGTGTGTGTGTGTGTGTTTTTTATGTATGTGTGTGTGTGTGTGTGTGTATGTATGTTTGTGTGTGTGTGTGTGTGTGTGTGTGTGTGTGTATATATGTGTGTTTATAAGGGTTTCAGAACTGTGGGTTGTAAAAGCATGCGTGCACACTTTAAACATAAAGAACACACAGAGGGATTCTGGGACTTTTCTGAAGGGCTTCAGTTCACGCAGGGGTCCTGAAAGGGGGTCTGATTTACGGGTGCCCCTGTGGCTGCCTGAGTCTATGTTTAGCTGTGGAGGAGGTTTTTATGGGCGTATTTGAGTGGCCCGTGCCCGGGGGCCCGGGTGGCCCGGGCAGGGGCCTTCTGACCAGACCTGACCCTGCTGTTTTAAGTCGGGCGGGCAGGTCATTACTCTGGACAGTGATCCAAATCCAGAGATATTCCCAGGCCTGGATAGACATGCCAGAGATGCCTTAGCTCTCACCTGCTTACAGAACAGCCTTTACATGCATGTACCAAAACACAGACACACACACACACACACAAACTCTCTCTCTCTCTCTCTCTCTCTCTCTCTCTCTCTCTCATACGCACACACTCATTCACTCACATTTACACACAAAAAACATACAGACACGTACACCCCCTCTTCCCACACACACACACACACACACACACACATACACCACACACACACATACACACCACACACAGAAATGTGCACACAAATAAAGTCACACATACACACACACACACACACACACACAAATGCACTCAACCATATATAGGCATACACATATGCTCCCAACAACCAGCTGGTGTCATCCTGCAAATACATTTTGTTTGTGTGTGTGTGTGTGTGTGTGTGTGTGTGTGTGTGTTTGGCTGTGCTCTGTGTGTGTGTGATTGCTCAGGGCTACGACAGGCCTGAATGGAGTCTGATGGGAAGGGTACTTGCGAGGGCTGTGCTCGCAATAAAACAGCAGTTTAGTGTTAGTTTGTACTTCTGTATCCCCCACCACCCCCCCCCCACCCCACCCCCAACTCCCCCTCTGTCTCTCCACTTTCAGGCTGTTGTGTTGATAACAAGGTGCAAAGCCATTAGTTCAAACTGTGGCTCACTTGTAACTGTAAATTACTTTCCCATTAGCTCACAGGCTTAATTAAAGATTAGCTCACGCAAGGTTTTATTTCTTGAGGAGGAATCAATCTTGAAAGCCTTTGTGGGCAAACAAGGCACACACGCACACATGCACGCACGTACACACACACACACACACACACACACACACACACACACACACACACACACACACACACACACACACACTTGACACAAACACAGCATGCTCTCCTCTGTGTGTTCAGCATGTCGGGCTCATTATGGGACTCCAGTCCATACATACCAGGGGTAATACACACACACACACACACATACCCCCCCCCCCCCCCACACACACACACACACACATACATTCACACCCACCCACACACATACACACACACACACACACACACACACATTAACAGCCACCCACACACACACAGAGTTACAGAAAAAGGGAGTCAGGGAGTGTCAGGGAAAGAGAAACAATGTAAATGTGACATCAATAGAACAATGTTCACCTCAATTATACTCTCTAAAATATGCTAACACTGTTTTTCATGAATCACTTTGCAGTTTCTGCTCGGCTGGTGGTAGATTATGTAACGGGAGCTAGTCAGCGTGCATCTGTCTAACATGATTGCATGATCCAAAAGTGTTATGCCTTTCCATCATATTCCAGCTACATCTCTGACTCTGCTTAGCAGGGGAAATTCATCACGAATGATTTGGATTTGTGATGATACTTTTTTTGTTTTAGACTTGACACGGAGGTCACAGCGAGTGTTTGTAAAAGAGGGGCCTTCGCTGAAGATCCTGATCGTGGCTAACCTCTGCTGATTGCTCCGCAGTCAAGGGCTGCCAGCTACGAGAGATGGAACAATATCTGACACATAACTCAGCACTGCACAAACACACACACACACACACAAACACACAGAGCAAACACACACACAGAGCAAACACACACACAAACACACACACACACACACACACTCTGGCCACTCAACAGGACCAACGAGGGATTTCTCTTTTATTCTCCCTCTCTCTGCTGCTGTCTCTTTCCCTCCCGTTCAGTCTCTCTTCTCCCTCTCTCCCTCTCTTTCTCTCCCTCTCTCCCTCTCTCTCTCTCTCTCTCTCTCCCTCTCTCTCTCTCTCTGTTTTGATTGTGCAATCTGTGATTCATGAGGTTAAGGGTCAAGTGGCAATTACTGAGGCATCACCACACAATACACACACACACACACACACTCACTCACTCAAACGCAAGAATGGGCTTGTGTAGAGGTCATCTATGAGGCACCACCACTTTAAACTTGAGACCTTCAGCCACATGTGACTTACCCATACCCTCTTGCAGATAAACACAAACGTGTGCCTCAGTCATGTATACGCTCTCTCTCACACACACACACAGTCATGTACACTCTCACACACACATTTGAACCATTTATTTATGTCCCCATAAATATGCAATATAATACATACACAAACATATGGACCATTCACACACACACACACACACACACACACACACACACACACACACACACACACACACACACACACACACACACACATACACACACAAACATGCACTCACACCCACTCACGTCATACACGCCTTCGTACACACAAACATTCAAAAATAGAAATAATCAGTGTCCAGTTACTAAAAAAGTGGCTAAGGTCTTTTTTCACAAATCAGTACAGATCTGTATGCACTTCCACAACAGCTGGCAGGAAGTGCATGGATAAGACCAGTCCAGGCGCTCCCAGGGTTAGTCATGTAATGAGGAATATCTGTTGTTTCCTGGCTGTTGTTCCTGTGGCAGGTTACAGCAGTGCAGGAGTTTAGTAGAGTGCCTTGCCAGTGTGTGTGTGTGTGTGTGTTTGTGTGTGTGTCTGTTTTCTTCCGAGGGTGCTTTCCTCCACTGAAATCACATATTTCATCTTCACTGGTAAGTCAAGACAGAATGTTCTACAGTGCATGCTTTTTCAGAGCACTTTGTTGTTAGTGAGGTAACACACCCACATTCACACACTGAAGAACACACAAAATCTTATTCTGATCACTGTTTTGCTCACTGTTTGCTCACAATGTAATTAATTGTGAGATGTAGTGAGTGTGAGAAGTGTACCCTTTCAAAAAGTTATAGCAACACACAACACTGATCAATCAATCAGCACTTTTTCCCAGTCTCTCTGGATCACACGTGTAGGTGCAGAACGTATGTGCTAGTTGGCCATTGGCTGTCATCATGCCAAAACATCATGCCTGACATGTGTTTTGTTACCAGTTGTTCATACAGTATGAATTCAGCATCATGGATGGAGCCCATGTAACAACTTTACAAACTGGATGCCCAATTAGTCACTGTCATACATAGCCGATTGTACATGCACAGCCAGAAATCCAGGAATACAATCAGACATTCCAGAAGGAATAATGAGGAAAATCTGACCAAAATGATAAAAGGCATATTGCTTACATACTATATGTATCAATATACACGTCCTATGAAATTTAATTAAATGAATGTTTAAAAAAAAACATTAATTTATTGGCAAAGGGTTCATATTTGGGGTATAGTTTTTATTAACCTAATGAATAAGATATTGAGATAAATGAGATATTTTCTTCGATAGGAGCAGAATACAACAGGCTCTTGACACACTATATCGTCCTCGTTTATTGGCTGCGCCTACTCATTACTCAGTCACGTTGCATGACACTTAAACCAACACATGTGCTCAAGTCTTGTTTTTATTGTATTATCATTGCAGATTGTCAACAATCTCCAGGATCTCTTTTTGTTTCCATTCCAGGGAACTGAGGCCAGTTATGGAGGTCTCCAGGGCAATCCACAAGGGCCAGAAAGCCAGGCCTCAGCCCATATTTGGACGAGCCTTCCAGGCAAAGAATTAAACAAACATTAAAATGCACACACACAAATGGGTGAATGCATCCATGAATGCAGGCTTACACTCAGGCATCCACACACACTCTTAAATTAATTTGTACACAGACACACACACACACACACACACAGACATAAATACATGCACACACACACACACACACACATTTGCACAGACACAGGAAGACAGTGGAGGAGCCAGACAGAGGGCTTTTTTCCACTTCTGCTCATTAGATCAGGTGGTGCTGTTGAATGGCCACTGCCTGCTGTTTCTGAATGGGCCTGGTGTTTACTGTCTGAGCTACTGCTATTTGTCTGTGTGTTTTAGTGTGTGTGTGTGTGTGTGTGTGTGTGTGTGTATGGATGACCCAGAAAAAGTTTGCCATCTTCAGTCGTGTGTGTGTGTGTGTGTGTGTGTGTGTGTGTGTGTGTGTGTGTGTGTGTGTGTGTGTGTGTCTGTGTGTGTGTGTGTGTGTGTGCGTGCGTGGAGGGTCAAGAAAGTGTCTGCCATCTCCAATCATACACACCTATTTGTGTGTGTGTGTCAGAGAGAGAGTGTGTGTGTGTGTTTGTGAAGGGCCGAAGAAAGTGTTTGCCATGTCCAGTGGCATGTGTCAGCCTGCGTGATGCGCTCTAGTTCACCCTCCGATCACTGGCCCTCCTTCAGGCATCCTAAAATTCCTCCCCGCGCTTGGCTTTGAAAGACACTGTGTTAACTCTGGCACACACACACACACACACACACACACACACACACACACACACACACATGTGTTTCTGGGACGACAGAAGGAGCAGACTGGGCCAATTCACCAGGCCATACCATGGATCCCTCATCTGCTTCAGCTCTCCATGCCACCCCTGTACTCTGTGGATTCAGAACCCATGCCATTCTGCCAGAGAGATGTCCAACAACCCTTATCCCAAAGATTTAGCATGCCTCTGTGGATCAGGTCTGTTTAGTCAGTCTTAGTGTGTCTGTGATTTGGAGTGGCTTTAGACACTAGAGGTGTGATCCAATTGTGCAAACAATTTGTGTTTCAAATTGACACGTTTACAAACAGTTTTTCTGTTTTGCTTTGAGTGTGCCACAAATGTTTGTCAGAGGAGGTAGTTCTCCTTGAACATACATGGACCCTGGACAAAAGATCACCACTGAAATGTGTGTTGCCCATATTTATCCAAGTTCCATGTCCAATGAAAAACGTAAAAGCCTGGGTGGGATTAGACGCACACTCCAACGTTGTAAGAAAGATTATTTATTTGTCCAGTTGCAGTAACAAAAAAGGCAAATGAAAAGTTGTTGTAAATTAAATCCAGGAAAACTATTCATTAAAAGTAAAGATGAGTGGAGTGAGGTTAAAACTGTTTGTTACCCCACGCTTCCATTTTCCATCGGCCCAGTTCAATTCTGACCTACGTCATATATAGACCACCTGGCTTTGGCCTCACACGTGACTACACGTCAATTATAACATAGATTACCAAGAAATATAAATATAATCAAAGAAACATAAATATAATTAAAGATACAATCAAATCAAGAAATGGCTGTAACAAATTGTAACAGTTTCAAATGTTTATGTGAGTATGTTCAAAGGTTCAAAGAAAAAAACATGTTCACTTCAACCATTCGCCTCTGTTCAAACAGTTTCACCTTAAGTCAGCTTCCAAACTTCTGCATTTTCATGTCGGTGTCTGAATGTGGAGCTTAGCAGGAGGGTGACCTCCTCTCCTCTGCTGCAAATGGAAGAGTGGAGTCGGAGAATGAAACACCTCTCGTCTGAGATGGATGATGAAACCAGAGAAGCGGAGAATGCAAAAATACTCACTTCTCATGTCTGAGATCAAAGCAGTTCTACAGAACAAAAATGTGTCTCCGAAAATAATCTGAGAGAGAGAGGAAGAGCAAGAAAAAAAACTGAGAGAACTGAATTTCAAAAAGCCTTTATTGCAACCATTGAAACACTTCAAGCATAAAGGTGTGTGTGTGTGTGTGTGTGTGTGTGTGTGTGTGTGTGTGTGTGTGTGTGTGTGTGTGTGTGTCTATGTGTGTGTGTGTGTGACAGAGAGAGGTGAAGCCTAGGGTGAAAGGTTATCAGTGACTCAATGGTTATTGGCTCATGCAGTCTCCCTCAGGTTCTCTGTGCTTTAAGCCTGGTGGGGTTGACACAAAACCTCACACACACTGGCTACAATGCAGCACACAACTACTTTATGCTCCGAGCACACTTCACTATCAAAGCATTTCTTAATAAGCACTCCATGTGACAAATCAGAGCACTATAATAGAAATCGGCAAGCTGGATAGCTGGCATTACACATTATCATCTGTCAATCCAGTTTCAACTAAATCTTAATGGAACATGCAACTCCTCCTGTCTCCTAAGAAACAGACACACCGACCGGAGATCAAACAAGCAGACCGGAGCTGAGGCTGCCGCAGATAGACTCCGAGTGAAGCAGAGCCTGACAAACAGGGGGAGATGTGCTGTAGGCCACACACACTTTCAGCATCGGCAACACACACTCTCAGCATAGGCCACACACACTCTCAGCATCGGCAACACACACTCTCAGCATAGGCCACACACACTCTCAGCATCAGCAACACACACTCTCAGCATAGGCAACACACACTCTCAGCATCGGCAACACACACTCTCAGCGTAGGCAACACACACTCTCAGCATCGACAACACACACTCTAAGCATAGATAACACACTTTAAGTGTAGGTAACACACACACACACACACACACACACACACACACACACTCCAAAACAGAACAGATTCATGTCATACAGACCTGACATGCAGGTGCACCTCATCAGCACTGATGACCCTATCAGCTCTGACCACTGCCGCCTGGCCATCCGCACAAACACAAACACAAACACAAACACAAACACAAACACAGGCACGGAGCTGCAGAGCAGGCTGGGACAGCTGTCCCACACGCCACATGTCGGTCAAGCTCATCAAGCCACTGCTGCACGTGCAGACCGTTTGCTGACCCCCACACAGCAGTGCCAGATGACCTCGCGAACACATGACTGATGATTGGGACATTCGTGTCATCATTAGTGAAGACATCAAGGCCACAAGCACAGGATGAGCTGGGGAGGAGGCTTTGGAGGGCGTTCTCATTGGGACGCATAAACTATTCCCATGTCTCACGTCTCACGTCTAGCTCACCGGAGGAGACAGGTGACACAACATGAGCAGGCATCCAGAGGAGAGAAGAGTGCTAGAAGCAGGCGGGAGAGATATAGTGAGGGAGAAAACAGGGGAGAGACTGAGAGAATGAGATAGATAGAGAGAGAGAGAGATGGTGAGAGAGAGAGATGGTGACGGAGATATTTTCTTGTCCTCAGGATGGAACAACGCTGTTCTTTTCCTGTCATTAGTATTATGTCTTCATGCACGGGGGCAGGTGAGGCACCGTAAACTGCACACCTGGAGGTGTACGCGACGAGGGGTGGGAAGCATTCCTCTGTCTGACCCCTGCTCTCACTAAACCACCATCATGTATACATCAGACAAGTGCTAACCATGAGGGTATAATAACACAGACCTGGTAAGAGAGACAGATAGTACACCCAGTCCTGAGAGGACAATGGTGCTCCCAGTCCTGGTGTTTTGAGTTCACAATGCTTTGTTTGCTACCTTAGTCCAGGAGGTACCCAAAACTGGCCACCGGCATCTTGATTCCTGCTGTTTAGTTTTGGCAATAAAGCTATGAACAACTACTCATATGAGCAGCAAAATTACACATAACAACGCTAAGCACAACAATGAAAACCCCTCCACTGATTGACACTGGCTTATGGTCAGCAAACTTCTCAGCACCAAAGGCAAGGATGCTCATTGGCTGAAACTTTAGCTTGAAGCTGTTGTTTCAGAACTTCCTGTTTAAGTTGTGTGAGTGTGTGTGTGTATTTTTTATCTGGTCATTATTAGCATGGTCTATAAAAATGTGTGTGTATGTTTTTTGGTGTGCACTGTGTGAAACAACATGAGAGTGAGAACATGAGAGTAAATGTGGTGTGTGTGTATGTATTTGTGTGTGTGTGTGTGTGGTGAGAGAGAGAGAGAGAGAGAGAGAGAGGGGGGGGGGTGCTGCATGTACAAGTGTCTGTGTGTGTGTGTGTGTGTGAGTCTATGAGCGTGGTCCCGACTGTATGCCCCTGTGAGAGTCCCTGGGAAGCGATGACTAACGTCTGCCCCTTTGTCCTGCTCCTGTAACATGATATGCCTGCCATCAGGGCAACCAGGAGAGCACTGCTTTACAGCACACATTGATCACTCTCACTGAGAGACACATATATGTGCCGTGTGGCACCAGTCACTCCTTCTAATACAGAAACTAGCACAGTAGCCTAGGCTATATTTGTGAGAAGGAAGAATTTTGTGGGAAGGAAGAAATCAGTTTTCTCCTTTTTCAATTTTGTTAGATGATGGAGATTTGTGTCATGTCCAAAAAAACATTGTGAATAGACTGAGAGAGACAGGGCTGACAGACAGAAACAGCAACGTCCTTTCACGCAAGCCAGCCCAGCAGGCCTTCCCCGCCAGTTAGCGCAGTTATTGCACGGGCTCAAGAAAGGTCAGACCGCGTTTGATCAACACTTCCCCCGTGGTGCAGGCTCGCGCCATCCGCACACCCGAGCTGTCAAAATGTTGGCAGGATCACGACAGAAAAATTGTTAACATGACAGCTCATTTGAGTGACTAGGTCTAAGAGAGATGGATGACTGACACTTGCCAAACTGATCAGTCATGCCTTTAAAGGGCACAACTATTCTTTATATTACAACTATTCAACTATAACTATATTAACATGTTGTATTAGATTTAATAATGCGTGATGAAGCAAAATCGTGAAAACTAGGCTCAGGCCCGACCAGGGGTGATAGTGCCTCTCACACGAATCGTTTTACCGCAAGTCTTAATTAAGCGAAGTATTCTCCCACTGCTTGGATCTCACATTAGAACAAGGAATTGAATGTAATGAGCTTCGACTCGGGGAAGCGTGCTGTGAGAAGTAATCGTGTGAAATAGAGTGAAATAGAGTTTTTTCCCCATTAGAACCTTCATCTGCACACGAAGTAAGTAACTTACTTTTAGTGCATCACAAATGTAAATCAGACGGATAAAGCTAATTGGTTTCAGAATTCACGATTTAGCTCTCATCTCTCTTAATGTTTTCAAATGTAAACACTGCGAAAACATAACACATGATACGCGTGGAAAGCTAAAAAGTAAGCTTATAGTACTGAACAATCATCTCATTCAGCTAAGGATTGACAAGCACCATTCAGTAGCTCAAAACATTCAGTCGCGAATATTAGGGAGCACTATCAAGTTACACCACACTACGTCATCCTACGGATCACATGGCTTTTACCACTGTCAAGACGAGCAGAGTGAGTTGCCGCCGTTGAGCATAAACTCCGTTTGGCGAACGAGTCCTAGTGTTTCTTTAGGCACCAACTCAGGATGTCTTCAGCGGACGGTGAGGTTCCTGTTGGTGGAGCGACTCTCCCTGCGCGTTCTGCCTCTGTTCCTGTCCGGAGTGACGGTGTCTTGGGAGCGGAAGAGCTGTTCTAATTGGTCTCTGAATGAGAGATCATAATCTTCAGTTCCCAAGAGGGTCCGTGGATTCACCGCCCTGCACCGTGCACACCGACTACTGTTCCTCCATTCAGTCCGAAACACGTGGATTCGGGATATAGCTCATCTCTGCCTTCGTTTTGTAACGTTTTTTGAAGTCACCAGTGTTTGTGATTGTGTTGGATTGTGTGTGTTTTATTCGGGACGCCTGAGGAAGTTTGTCAACATTTCATAATGAGCGACTTAGAGGAGGACTTCGCAAAAATTTTGATGTTGAAGGAGGAGAGGATTCGCGATTTGGAGAGGCGTTTAGAAGAAAGAGAAGATGAAATTCATGAGCTCAAAAGAAAACTGCACAAATGCCAGTCGGTTTTGCCGAGCGCGCAGATGATCGGACCCAGGACCCGACGCGCACAGGGGATATCGGCAGAGCCGCAAACGCATCAGGACCTGTTCCGACAAACCTTCAGGAAATATGCCAAATCTGACAGGTTTGGAAACTTCTTTAATTATTTGTACTTTCAAGACTTTTGGTTTCACACCGGTCCCATTACCCAGTTGTTTATTTTACTTACGACGAATTAGTTGGTCCATGCATCACAAATAGCCCATTAAATATTATAGCCTACAGTATTGAAAGGCTTGATACAGAAAGAATAGCGAGCATGGCATGAGAACAACAATAGATTGAATTTGTATCAGGGCCAAGATAACGAGAACTGTCACTTCACGTAAACCTGCCGATGGACATGAGAAGCCTGAGCTCGTGGACCTGAAGACAAGGAATCGGCGGGGCGTGAATGGGCCATCGCTGTCATTCTGAACGAGTGATGACGGCGCATCTTTCAGTGGAGAAGAGAGGGATAGTGAGAGAGAGAGAGAAAGAGAGAGAGAGAGAGAGAGAGAGAGAGAGAGTTCATAATTGATCTGATCCATCATCACGTCCCAGCGGGATGGACGCACAGGAAACGCTGTGCATTATCGGCTTTTAGAGACAGCGCGCGCGAGAGGCTGTCTGGGTTATTTAATACGTTATTAGAAAGGCTTGTCTGACCATATGCATTGCTTCTCTTAAGGTTCTAAATGACAGAATTCTGCACTCTGTTCGCTAACATATGGTAAAGGAGCCAGCCTGGTCCATTTGTGAATGCTGGATTCTTAAAAAGTGGTAAAATGTTCAGGAGGGGTTGAAGAATCATGTAGGCTAGTTTATCTTGGCATGGTTTGTTGGGTTGTGCAGGGACCAACACAATATTGGATGCTACTTCTACACAGGTATCTTTAGCCTACCTTTCACCAGTGCACCTTTGGAACACTTCTGTTACAGGTCAGGCCAACATTTTAGGTACATAAATCACATTCTAGTGGATGTGCAAAGCACAACATGTCAACAAAAAGTTCTCACATATTATAAAGGCTTGGCATTGCAACTCAAATTGACATCTATTAGGTTCAAAAACCGAACAGCTCATACAATGACCACAGGGGGGTAGCAAACGCTCGCATTAAAGATATCCTATTGAAGCGGCCAACTCACACACAACTTGCGAAATAAAAAGGAGAAATAGTTCCTTCTTTGTAAGATTCTTCTATATCTATAATGAAAGTTTGTCAACTTTTGATTAGTTCCGCACCATCAGAGATATGGTATTAGTGACTTTAGGATGGACAAAAGTCCGTGTTTACAGCGATGACTCTGTAAAGCGGGGGACTTGGGCGAGGGTTTTTGGACATGTTAGAGAGATGTTATCAGACGCGAACTTCAAGCATTTCCTGCGAAGATGAGGCTACACAGCCGCATTGGGGCTAGATAGCATCTTACACAGAGGAAAAACATTTATCAATTCAGATAGCATCTCATAACATGGGCTAATTCAAAATCAATGAGACTTGCAGTGGACTTTCATCTGATTGCCATCTGTCATGGACGGATTTGGAAGATGGAATGACTTATTATGAGGGAGTTGTTGCGTTGAGAGTTGTTGTTTCAGATGTGATCGTTCAGGCCATTTGAGGCCATTAAGATAATATTAGCAAATAAGAGGCCCTCTTATTTAATTTTGCATAAAGAGTAATGAAAAAAAAAAGTTGTAGGATATTGCATTAAAATAACTTATTAGATAAAATACATTTGCCCTCAGGAGATGTTGATAGCATAAGAAAGCCCCCATGGTCTTACATACATAATGTCATATATGTTCTGCTGTTGGACACAACAAGGCTATTTGTGCCACTGACAGGTCCTGTTAGTCATGACGTTTTTTTCTACAGATAAACTGATTTCTTCAGATAAACACTGGCAGAGTTGTATGAAGTATCCAAAACCCACACTTGATTAGAAGTACAGATATTTGATCAGAAAAAGACTTAAGTCAAAGTAAAAGTAATCTTAAAAGTCTTAAAGTATCTATTTACAGTACTTAAGTATCAGAAGTAGCCCATTATAAAACATTCCTAAGTACTGAGAGTAGAAGTACAAAGTATGAGTAAAAGCTTTTGAGGCCAGGTGGGGTGACAACCCCCTCCCTTCGCAATGCTTTGAATGAAAAAGATTAGCAATTAAGTTCATGCAGCCCCTTCAAACTTCAAACAAAGATATGGCTGCCATTCATTTTCCTCTGCTGTTTCCTTGTATAGGCCTATAATAAAGTTTATCCAACATGTTTAGAAAGGCAGCTACATCACACTCCATAAACACATTTGCCTAAACAAATTATGCTATAAATAAAAAGCAAGCAGTTAGAATTTTAATTTAATTCAGCTCCTTACAACAGCCTAAATAGGCCTTGGTGTGCTATGTACTAGCTATATTTGCTAAGCCTTAACTCTGTCACTATGTCTTCGTCCTCAAAATCTTGGGGTTGCAAATATCTAACATGCTGAATGGAATTTTCATTTGCATTTTATTTAAGCCTACTTTCTACTTAATGCTGCTAATGAAAATGTGGAGTAAAAGTATACATTTCATTTGAAAAATGTAGAGAAGTAAAAGTAAAAGTAGGAAGAAACATAAAAACTCAAGTAAAGTACAGATACTCCCCATTCATACTTAAGTACTGTACTTAAGTATTTCTACTTAGTTACTTTACATCTTTGAACACTGGCTAATGTTATGGTGCAATTCTAAAATGAAAAAGATAATATTTCAACCCTTCTTACAGCGAGCCACAGTGAGCATAGCCTGATCCTGCCAAACAGATAAGAACTACAGTATGTTCCCTTTGTTTGATCCCTGTGATAACTGAGCTAGTGAATCATAGACTGGTTACAGGAAGAGATCCAGCTAACGCATTCGGAGAACTAGCAGGATGGCGTGTTATGTCAGCTTATAAAAGTGGTCAGTGAAACAGTCATTATGACTCATTCTTCTTTCATCTCCATTGAACCCATCAACCTCTTCAGCCTCATGTGTATTATTCAATGACATTGGCTTCAGTCACAGTCAAGGGTTGAGGCTTTATTTATGGGCAACCTGAAGTCAGGGCTCAGCCCTCGTGGGGTCACAGACGAATCATGCTCTGCTGTTGTGGGTCTGTGGCACCAGTGCAAAGCGCTGCTGCTCATCGGATTTCAGCGTATCTCATTTCCATCGATCTACAGAGGAAGAGACGCTCAGGAAGTGTAGAGAGGTGAAATTTAAAGCCTATTTCCCAGCCAGGACCTCTCAAGGGCAGTGCAGAGAGGGAAAGACAGACAGAGAGAGAGAAAGAGAGAGAGAGAGAGAGAGAGAGAGAGAGAGAGAGAGAGAGAGAGAGAGAGAGAGAGAGAGAGGCAGATGCGCTTTGATAGGTACACAAGGAAAGGCAAGTACATCAGTGCAAAAGAGCACACAAGCACACATGCACGAGATCCAGAATGGGATGTTCATAACATGCTTATCTCCAGGAGAGATCTTTTGTGCGTCGCTGTTGAGGAGAAGAAGAAGGAGGCTGAGAAGATCAGGTGTCAGCCTTGAGCCCCTGCAGATGTATTCGATTGGGGTTTTAGGTGACCCGATGGCAGTGGCTGGCCGGCGGTCAGGCAGGCAGCCCCATGAAACACTTCTGCCTCTGTCTGGAGGAAGCAGTTCTGGGGTCTGTTTTTTCACACAACGGCAGGGAGACCCTTTGATGGCTGATTCACTGTCGCCAAAAGCCTGAGGCTATTAAAGGGGGATTGTTTAAGAAAACATTCCAGGGGATTTATGGATGTATTGTTTTTTTGTATTCTTTATTGGCCACCCAATCTTACAGCTATATACACTGTATATATTTGTTCTGTCTTCTCACACGTTATGTCCAGGCATGCAGTGTGCATGACTACATGGGTGTGACTAACAGTCTTAGACCAGTCAGTGACTCACAGTCATCTGCCAACAAATCCATCTGTCAGCTGAACATCAGCCTGGACATCAGCTGTTTCTGCTGAGACTTGGTGTTTGTGTATGACATAACTAAATTGCACATGAATGAAGAGGGATTCTTCTGAGCATAATGACGCTGATATGATGATCTATGCATTTTATATCTTTTATATAAGTGGGTAGAGGTGTATGTAGGCATTGCCTTTCAGTGTCAACAGAAATCAATCCACAGTGGTATTCTCGGCATGTTGGAAACCACCAGCCACAAGAGGGCGCCCTGAGTCATTTTCTGACGATGGCTGATTTTTTTTCCAAATGTGTGTTTGTGTTTGTGTTTGAGACAGGTCTTGTTACTGATGTATAAAGTAGTATCAATAACTACCGGTATTAATCAAATTCTTATTTAACAAGTACTGTCAAACATAGGTGTAAATGTTTCTTGGTGCAAATAAGTACAAGACAAAAGCATCAAAGACAACTCTGACAACCCTTTTTTCCAAATCTGCATCTGTGTGTGGAGGGTCACTTGCCTCTGGGGTGCGCTGCTCTAATCTTGGTGAGGGATTACGGAGGAAGTAGGTCCATTTAGCTACAAAGGTACACACTGTCAACTCTTATCATCCCAGCCTGAAGCACCTCCAAATGTGTGATAATTACCGAAAGATGCTCTGGTGAATTATGCTTGTGTGATACCCCTCTCTATAAACCTCTACAGTACTGTACTGTGTACAGTACTGTACAGTACCAGTACAGTACTGTGATCTCAGAATAGAACTTTTAGAAAAAAGGGAGCAAAGTATAAGTTATTTTATGTGTATATATATGGGGAAAAAAGAGCTAATTCCTCATCAGCATTATAGGCTGATGTCTTGAACACCTGCTTGTCATGCAGTTATTGAACAACACAGGCTTGTATAACCTCTACGCCACCTCACACAAAAGCACAGTGATTAGGGAATCATAAGGAGTCTATCCATAGAACACACACATGACATTTATCATGATAGTTTATTACTAGACCAATATGATTTACTAGACTGACATGTAGGTAACTGTGAGCTACCCAGAACAATTTGAGTGTTCTGCTGAGAGCCTCTTGTGTATCTGGAGGGGGCTCTGTACCTGGAGGAAAACTCAGCAGGAGAGCTTTGTTCTGTTACCCCCCCCCCCCCCCCCCATCTATATCTTCCCCAGATGGTCTGGATTCACACATACACTTCAATGCCAAGTCTGCCGCTCCTTCTGTACAAGGGCTCATTTTGGGCCTTATTTTGTAAAGCATCACAGGTAGATAGAGCTGAGTCATGTCATGTGGCATATAGTGATCAGTCTTCTAGATCATAACAAAATGTCAAAATTATTGTCAAAATGTCAAAATTATATTATTGTAGCATGATGATATTTTGCATAGCAAGTGCACAATACAATTTACTTGTTTTTCCATATGCAAAAAGGTGTCTTGTTTTTGCAGAACTATGAGCACATTTTTTAAACTGAACTCAAATATTTAAAATATACAATATAATGTGTTAACTTTGTATAACATAATTCCTTTGTATCATATCATATATTGTTGTTTCTCCTCAGTGTTTGGAGATAGAGAGATTGTGTGTTTGGAGATTGTGTGTTTGTCCTCTCTCCTACACTCATATAGCTGTGTGAGGCGTCTCTCTCTCTCTCTCTCTCTCTCTCTCTCTCTCTGGGATGGACAAACAAGAGCAAACCACCAAAGAGTGCAGTTCACGTTGTGACACTATTAATAAGGGACGATGGGAGAATGACCTCCCTCTTGCCTTCTTATCATCTTTGCAGTTGAGGTTAAAATACTTTAGGGATAGTGCTTTAACAGCTTTTGCTGTTTTAGCTGTTTTCTTTTTAAGAATGAATGACTTAATTACTTTGGTAACGGGCGACTAATGTGTACACGTTTAAGCTGGGTGCCTACATAAACACTGTGGCATATCTGTGACACACGCACAGAGAGGTGTGAGGGCAACAGAGGTATCTGTGTTTTATGTATACTTTTGGCTATCGACATTGGCATCGCCGTTCCTCAATTACGCACGCATTTTTCACAGGCAGGGTGTTTGACGCACGAGAGAAGACAGCGTAGGTTTAGTCAGCGCGAGTGGGCTTCCATCGGTCCCGCGGCTGCTTTTACGCGCGCGGAGCTACACACACTGACCACTGTCAGCATCCAGCAGCGTGCAACTGGTTTACATACATACCCACTCGTGGTTACGCACGAAAACCCTCAGACGATTAAAGGAGTGAGGCGTTTTTGGCGTGTGGGATAAAATCAGGAAACGTTTGGTTAGTTTGAGGTGCGAGGGGGATCTTTTTAAAGTTTCTAAAGTGCGGTTTTACTGAGACGAGAAGAGAAAGAAAGAGGGGGATACCAAAAGGAAATGGGAACGTTGCGGGACCTCCAGTACGCTCTTCAGGAGAAAATCGAGGAATTACGGCAAAGAGACGCGCTCATAGACGAACTGGAACTTGAACTCGACCAGAAAGACGAGCTGATTCAAAAACTGCAGAATGAGTTGGACAAATACCGCTCTGTGATCAAGCCTGCCACGCAGCAGGTTACTCAGAAACGCACCGAACTGCAGGAGCAGCAGCGGACCAAGCGCCAGGCGATCTCCGCTGAGCCGACTGTCTTCGACATCCAGCAGCTTAGCCATGTCACACTGCCGTTCTACTCCAAGAGCCCGAAGTAGGTTTAACTCAGTCTGTTTAACGAGTGCAGTGTGCAGAAAGTGTTTCGATACAGTTTCGTCATATCACCACTTCTCAAATGTAGCTACTTTAGCCAAGGACCCTGGAGATGGATTTCGGAGAGAGGTAGCCTAGGCTACATGTCATCGGTTTATGACATGTTAATGTTACATTACATCAAAGGCGTGTATTTATAGTCAACCCTGAAACTTATACCAATTTACTTACTTGTCATATATACTGAATAAGACATGTTTTTGTTTGTTTTGGAGTGAAGTCCTCTTGGTAATCAGTTTTGAGTTCTCTCATGCTTGGTAATCTGTTGTCATTGGCAGATGTTCACAAACCAGAGCCAAGTACTCAACATTCTCTTGCATGCAGCTGTTGGTGGTATCAGCATTCATCAAAAATAACAGACCAAGTGTTGATAGAAATGTATTTTCCTCTGTTTTTCAGTCATGATGCACAAATACACTGAGTTCTTTCTGAGCTTTGACACAGCTTTGCCAGGTGTGTTTAATCAATCCTGATAAGAGATCCTGTAGGGCCATATGTCTCGTGGCTACATAGTTTAGGGTGTCCTGTGTTCAACCTTTATCTACTTTTGGTATACCAAGTCCTGATTTATTTCATGTAGTGTTGACCAGAAACATTTTTGTTTTACACAAGCGATTTCTTCCCAGTATATCTGCTAAGTACAGATGATGTCCTCACCTGCCTGCAGCCACAAACCTGTGACATTTCACCTGTGACGTAAAAAAATATTACACAGTGGTCACTAGCAGATTTTGCTTCTCACCAAGGGCATGGTGGGATACCAGATGTGACCACCACCACCACCCCGTCTCAAACCTACTGTCGACAAAACTATAGCCAGAGACTTTCTAATGAGGAGACACAGAACTCAAAAAATCCTCCATAGAAATGCATGGGGTTAGTTTGTAATACCAATATGGCAGTTGTCTACACATATCCCGCACCCCTTCCATGGCAAAAAAGTCGACGTGAATACATTGTGCCAATCATGTGGTGTGTTGTGAATACATTGTGCCAATCATGTGTTGTAAATCTCACCGCTGGAACAAGGTTGGCATTGTGAAGCCTTGCACACGCGCATTTCTGCCGAAATAGATGCCCGATAAGTGCCCAAAAAGCGTTACAATATGGCCGCCAAATGGAGGGACTTGCCTAAAAGGACTTTGTTATAGCCATGTCACCTGTGTACCGGTATGTGTGAAAAAGAATGTGTATGCATGCGTGTATGTGTACTGAGTGTGTGTGTGTGTGTGTGTGTGTGTGTGTGTGTTTGTGAGTGAGTGAATGTTAGAGAGACCAAGAGAGAAAGAGAGAATGTTATTTAAAGAAGAGAGATCCATTAATCTGTGTTACACCTGTCGCTGCTTTCGGGTGACACAGCTGGGAGGCACATTAATCCACTGGCCCCATTTTTCTGTTTTATGTGCTACATAAATGCGTCCAATTTCACAGAGCTGTTTGTATGTGTGTCTCTGTGAGGTTTTGCATTTTTGCACACATGATGTAAACATGTAGAGTGACTGGGTTTTTCTTGCAAAGTGGTGTAGTTTATATGCCTCAAATAGGATGGTTGGCAACACATTTGTTATGCTGGTTGTTTATGGACTAGAAAGGATCACTCAATAATTTACCTGAAATGTTTTGGGTACTTTATTCATAACAGTGAGGAATCCTCATGTACTGCACGGTGTAAAATTATTATTTACTAACTAAAGGAAACTAATGGTCAACTAAAAATCGGTCTTCATTTCTACTTGGTAAGTGTAGTGATTATTCCTTCAGTTTATTGCATTAGCCTGGTTGTTGCCTGTTAATACAGATACATTTTCCAATGTGCAGGTCCAGTGGAGAGACAGGTAACAACTGTTGTTGAATGTTGAATGTAAAAACAAACTCCCTCATTGAAATGCCATTGAGCATAACGCTAATTTTTGGCAGGTTTCACGCCATATTAGGCTAGCAGTCAGTAGTTTTGGACGCACAGTGACCACACAGTGCATGTTTTTGAAGTCAATAGCAGACCCCAGGTCAGCTGAGTCATAAAGTAGTCTTTAATCAGTCGCCCCATTTACAGTGGACACTGATACAAAAACCAGACAAAAATGATTTCTTTGGCCAGCTGAAACAATTCCACAAACACACTGATCTGATTGATTGGTTTGTCTGGTTGATCTGAATCTTTGGACTCATTTCTATTGATTAACTTTGATGTAGACTATCCTTAGTACTTCTCTCCAACGTCTTTGTCTCCACATCTCATGAAAGAGTTCAAAAGTGCAGTGCAGACTGTGCTGCGCAGTGGGGACCAAAGGTAGCCATGTTAGAGAATAGAGCCAACTTATGTGATAAACAACATATAAATACTGTACTTCTGAAAAACAAACAAACAAAAACAGGTGAACTGAGGAATTGCATCAGCCGCCAGGTCAAGCCTAGTCTAGTGTTTTCTGTTTATGTTTCCTTTCTTAAAAGGGACAATGTGCTTTGATTAACATGCTCGCTGAAGTCAGACATCTAAATGTACTAGATGTAGCACTGCAGGCTTGTACTGTAATTTCCCTATTAGCCGCAGTTTATACCTTGATTTTGCAAAATTTCTTCACCTATGAGGTTAATACACAGGGGGAGTTAATATGGTATTAATATGTTTTATTTTTACTTGCATAAAACACTGTCATGCAGTTTATACACAATGTGCTAATACACAGGAAATTACTGTATAGTTAAGGCTATGAAGTAAAGCCTATTATTTGGGCTTTGGTTGCTGGCTGATGCTTTCACTCACATGAGTGTAGACTTTCTGTTCAATTTAAGTCATTATAGCACTATTAGCAATTGCCATTGACTCTGGAGTTTTACAGAATTATTATGTGGTAGCTAAAGGAAACTAATGGTCAACTAACATTCCTGGTCCTCATTTCTACTTAGTAAATATAGTGAATATTTCTTCAGTTCATTGCATCAGCCTGGTTGCTGCCTGTTAATGGCCTGAACGCCCTAGAGCAAACATTTGGGTGGCGTACAGTGACAAGGAAAAAGAACCCAGCGTAAAAAAAGGGGCCCCATCTGCTTGAGTCCAGCTGGGGGGGTAAATAGCCCAAGGTGGCACAGGACAAAAGGGATGCAACATTCTTCACCCGAGTCCCTAGTGGATGGTCCTGGCTACTGCTGTATGTGTGTTTAAACTCTCGGTATACCCCTTGTTTTCCGAAAGATAT
Organism: Alosa sapidissima; assembly: GCF_018492685.1. Taxonomy (NCBI): domain Eukaryota; kingdom Metazoa; phylum Chordata; class Actinopteri; order Clupeiformes; family Clupeidae; genus Alosa; species Alosa sapidissima. The sequence goes on along the minus strand of NC_055972.1, from coordinate 29,938,483 downwards.
GAAAGCATGAGGCGGCACCTATTGCCCTAAAGCTAGCCTTCACTCCCAGCGCCTGGACTTTAACAGCCTCTACATGTCAAGGTGCTCATTGCTGTACACCAAACCTCTAAGCTAGCCCTAGTGCCCAAACACAGGGGCTTTTTGAGTTAACTCTAGATGATGAGCTAGTCGCTTTTGTGGATGGATGTTGCTGTTGGAGATTAGTTAAGTTAGGTGAGTAGCTTTCAGTAAGCAGAGAGTCCTCAGCACCATGGGAAAGGGAAGGGAGCTAGAGAAGGGGGAAGGCACTGAAAAGCGCAGATGGGAAAAGCTGGAATATGTTGCAGTACTGACGGGGGCTATACGTCAGGAGTCTGTTGAGTGCCCTCATCCTCTTAGGATAAACCCAAGTGGGACAAATAGCAGCACCCTCTCTCTCTCTCTCTCTCTCTCTCTCTCTCTCTCTCTCTCACACACACACACACACACACACTGACACCCATATGCACACAAAAGACATGAAGACTCTCACTCTTTGTCACACTCTCTCTGTCACACACACATTCACACAGAAACATACACACACCCATATGCACACAAAAGACATGAAGACTCTCACTCTTTGTCACACTCTCTCTGTCACACACACATTCACACAGAAACATACACACACACACACACACACACACACACACACACAGCGCTCAGGAGGTGCACTGAAAACTAGGCTGTCGTCCTGCTCATCAGGACACGGCATTGGAATGTTAACAGCGTTGACTTAGTTGTGTGTGTCGGCAAGGAGGGAGTGTGTGTGTGTGTGTGAGCCTAAATGTGATGTCTGGGTCACTGCCAGCATGAGAATGTCATCCTGTGTGTGTGTGTGTGTGTGTGTGTGTGTGTGTGTGTGTGTGTGTGTGTGTGTGTGTGTGTGTGTGTGTGTGTGTGTGTGTGTGTGTGTGTGTGTGTGTGTGCATGCGTTTGAGACAGAGAGAGGGAAGGAGAGAGAAAGAGAGAGCATGTGCGTGTGTGTGTGAGAGAGAGTGTGTGTGTGTTTGTCTGTGTATGAGTGTGTGTGTGTGTGTGAGAGAGAGAGTTTGTGTGTGAGTCTGAAGGTAATCACAGGAGGAGTCGTTCCTCTCAACATCATTTGTTCAAATTTGGGAGATAAAAAGCCTTGAGCGTTTGGGTGCCCTTGATGTGGCCATGCGTATGGATATCTAATCACTCCAGGGTGGGCTGAGCTGGACTGGGCGCTGGGAAGGGTGGGCCAGCCTGGACTGGGCGCTGGGAAGGGTGGTCATGCAGTGGGCCTGAAGGGCTGATAACGGGTCTCAGTGGACACGGCCGTCCCCTCATTATTCATTCCAATAGGAGTCAGAAAAGTCATAAGTTGCTTAGCAACCAGAGACTCGCTGATCACAGGAAGCCCTTCCTCTTTCCTAATGATACTCTCTTTCTCTCTTTTGGCTGTACATCTCCCACTCTCTCTCTCTTTTTGGTGAGACTCTTTCTCTTTTGGTGGGACTGTATGTCTCTCTCAATTCAATTCAATCTTTCTCTTTAGCTCTCTCTCTCTCTCTCTCTCTCTCTCTCTCTGTCTCTCCTGTGTGCGTCTGTGTGGAGGTATTCCTACACTTGGTGAATGCTATATCATTTATAATAACAGTCCTCGGGATTAGGGATTCTCTGTATTTGTATAAGGGCGTGTAATGTGTGTGTGTGTGTGTGTGTGTGTGTGTGTGTGTGTGTGTGTGTGTGTGCGTGTGTGCTTGTGTGTGTGTGTGTGTGACTGTGTGCGTGTGTAAATGTGTGTGTGTCAGATTGTGCTTCAGTATACACTGCTAGTGGTAGTTAAAAAGTCCTCTGTCTTCCGTGTTGGTCTGTTTTCTAGCATGGGGTTTACACTTGTAACTTGAGACAAGCTCTTAACAGCGTGGAATCTACTACTTTGAGAGTTATATAAGCATAGCTCAAGTCAGTCATGAGTCAGTGGAACTCCAGTAACCTATTTCCAATCCTTTATGGCCAAAAATGGCTTGTAGCAGATCTCTTCACCTGATTTCACAAGCAGTACAACATATCATCTACATTGACTGCTACTTCCCCTCTCACTTGACTTATCTAGTGATACTGTTTGTGATTGTGCATATCTTACTTATATGTTAGGAAAACAAACACAGGAAATGATAGCACATTACAGTTCTGTTACCAGCATATGTCTTGCCCATGGATATTGGAATCTATGTTCTGTTTTGGCCTTTTATGTATATTTCTTTTTTATATGAAAATATGATTAGTGCAATATTAAGCTCAGTGGAGTAATGGTCAGAAGGCACTTGAGATTGTGAATTGTGCCCTTGGACTGGCCACTTTATATGCACCATGTGAAGTCACACAGCTGTAAGATGGATACAAGTCAGCTGGAGGTTACCCAGCAATGGACTGGTGTTTACTCTGCTTGAGTCTGCTTCTGCACCACAGAAACCGGGTGTAAACCTCAGGCTTGTATGCCACCATGGCTAGAGAAGGATTAACACATACTCATAATGCCAAGCCTGCATGTCTTCCCCCCAGTCTTTGCATGATAGCGAAGTGAGGAGTGATGGGAAGCGACAATGCCACATGTTCCCTTTAAGCGCCTTGTTACCTCGTGCAAACGTTTAATCCCTGTGTGCGTACTGCGAAGCCTAGCGTAGCCTGTGGCTGCAGGCAGAGCGGCCAACTGTGTTGATGTGATGCACACACTGTCACATATGCATGTTTTTGTTTCCCCTACTGCCCAGTGGCCACATGATGCACAAGAGGTGTGTGTGTGTGTGTGTGTGTGTGTGTGTGTGTGTGTGTGTGTGTGTGTGTGTGTGTGTGTAATGTGTGATGTCTTTGTAAGCCCTCGGAGGTGTTCATTCAAATGTGACGGCGTGAAAAGGTTATGTTACATATTCAACAGTGCACATTTTGCATATCACCTGTCAAGAGGTTTCATGTATGTTTGGAGGCTCTCTCTCTCTCTCTCTCTCTCTCTCTCTCTCTCTCTCTCTCTCGCTGTGTGTAATTAGGCACTTGATTGTAAAATAGAGTAAAAGAATCCAGTACAGATATTGTACTGTACACATTTCCTGTGTTGAATGCCTAATCTGTTTCATGAACATTCAGCAGAAAGTTTTACTGGTATGTATGTAACTTTGAACTCATGTCATCCTAGCTGAAACAGGGCAACAATAATGCTACAGTAGACTCATGCCAATTATTTATACATCCTAATAAGTCTGTATTAAAGGTTGTATCAGCGATGGCGGGGTAACATCACTTCTGTTGATGTTCAAACAAAACAGAGAGCTAGCTCGCTACTTCCTCCCCCTCCCTCCTGTGCAATTGAAACTCTCCTAAACGTGCATCTCGTCGGTTATTGGTTGGAATACTTTATTTTGCCTTTGAGTGGTTGCCAACACTTGTTGGTAACAATTGTTTTTGTGTGCAGATCTCTGAGCCTAGGCTGCCTACACATGTTTTTTTGATGGCCTGCTTATGGGGCAGGCAGCCAGCGGATCGTTAGGAAAGATTAGATAAATGTGATCATTTATGTTTGGGCCTTTTTTGGGCCTGAAATCACTGATACAACCTTAAGGATCATTGCACAGTTTATTATTGAACTTTTTCTTATTCTTACTCAGTAAGTCATTGGTCTTAGTCTTGCTAAATCCTTTATAGATTCCTGATACACTGTCTGGATATGTGTTTTATAGTGAATAGTAACATAGTAAGGCAATGTATTAGAACGCTATAAAGTTTGTATTTTCATCCATACCATATATTAGTAACCTGAAATCAAAACCAACTAGTTGCTTATTAAAGATTTACCAAGAATAAATTACCTTTTCAGTGAAAATGAGAAACTGTTAAATAAAGACCTAATAACTGTGTAATGACACTTAATACAGACTTGAACACTAATACATACACTTATTAGTTATATTAGTGTACAACGTACAATGTATTACTGTCTAACATGTGTCCCCTAAAATAAAGTGTTACTGACTTCATATAGTCATTGACCATAAAGGAGATAAGTGCCCAGTGCCAAGACACAGGTTATACATAGCTAGCTATACAGTTGCTAGATAGAAGAGGAAATGGCACAAATTGTTGCATAATATAAAAAAAAAAACATTGGTACATGTCCACAAAAATATGCTTTCTGTAATAAGCATATAAAAAAACTTCAAAACCAGTATTTTTCCAGACAAAGTAAATAGTTGGGCATTCTTGATGGGTGGTGGGTTCCAACAGAGTTTGGCACTGAGGGACCTCACGCTGTTTGGAAAACAAACTGCATGAGTCTCTTCTGCAGTCTAATCACACGTGGACACACAGGCCAGTTTTAGTCATTAGGAGCCTTATAAACAACACAACAGTCACGCTGCCAGCCATCCCCGCTTTAAGAACACCCATTTTTCTGATCTCCGTTCTGGCGTCCACACACACACAGACACACAGACACACACAGACACACAGACACACACAGACACACACACACACACACACACACACACACACACACACACACACACACACACACACACACACACACACATAACACGGTTGAATAGCCCACCGCTGATGGAAATAAAGTTTGCGTTCCAATCAAAAGCTAATTGTGGTGAGGCACGTAAACTCTGTGATCAGAGGGAGGTCCGACTCCCCCCTCCCCTTCTCCCCATGGCTGGCGTGTGGGAGCAGTATCAGAGGGAGGTCCGAGCCCATGGCTGGCGGGTGGGAGCGGTAGAGGACATTAGGAGGTTTTGGCCCATTTCATGTTTTGCCTGTTTTGTTCCCCAGCACCTGTTTTGCAGTTGACGAGCCCTCACTCCTCTCCCTCATGACTATCTGTCTGGCCTCTAATCACGTCCCTCACTCTCCCTCATGACTATCTGTCTGGCCTCTAATCACGTCCCTCACTCTCCCTCATGACTATCTGTCTGGCCTCTAATCACGTCCCTCACTCTCCCTCATGACTATCTGTCTGGCCTCTAATCACGTCCCATTTCACCATGTTGTTGATTTTGGCTTTTTCTAAAGGCTCATGCAGAGAATGGGGAGGGTTCTTCATATCATGGGATTTTTTGCTCATCCACTCACTTTTCTCTCCCCCTTTCTCTCCTCCTCCTCCCTCCTCCCTCCTCCTCCCTCCTCCTCCTCCTCCCTCCTCCTCCTCCTCCTCCTCCTCCATGAAATGTGCAGGTCCAAGGAGTTGATCAAAGAAGCCATCCTGGATAATGACTTCATGAAGAACCTGGAGATGTCTCAGATCCAGGAGATAGTGGACTGCATGTACCCGGTGGAGTACGGCAAAGATAGCTGCATCATCAAGGAGGGCGATGTGGGCTCGCTCGTCTACGTAATGGAAGGTGAGGCCATCACACACACACACACACACACACACACACACACACACACACACACACACAGACAATACACACACCACACACATCCATTTTTAGTCTACGTAATGGAAGGTGGGGCGATCACACACACAAACACACATACAGACAATACACAGACCACACACATCCATTCCAATTTTGGTCCCTGTGTGTGTGTGTGTGTGTGTGTGTGCAACTCAGTTGCCATCAAGCCAGGGGAAGCTCTGATTCAGCCCATTGATTCGGTGTGTTTGATATTCTGACTCAGGGGAGACTCTTAATTGATCCAATCAAAGTGTGTCACTGCCAACGAAGATTTTCTCTTTCCACTGACGCCCTGATCAATACATCATTACATCACCAAATTACAGCCCATCTGTCTTCGCGAGACTCTCCGAATCACTTGATAAAACCATCATAATCAGACCGTTATTTACTGCTGCCCATCGCACCGCTATTTGTCCCATCCAACATGACATGGCATATAACTCTGCACACTGTTATTATTCCTTGCATTTGTGGAAGGGAGCAGGGCCAGCGTGATTGGATTTGCTTTGTTACACTTTGTCTTCTGTCTCTTGAGCGAATCATTAAGACCACACCATGACTGGGATTATACATGCAAAGCAATGCGAACAGACAGGGGACTTAATGAGGAGAATGAAGTCATCTTACTGTAACATTCAGCCATTCTGCAAAAAAACAAACACAAATAAAAAACTGTGATGGCACAAACACACAGATGTTTGCTACTAGACGAAGCAACATAAATATATCTATTTTGATCAGTACATCCTCTAATAAGATCCATTTTCTGGAGTTTGTGTTACTGTCTGGTTGGAGTTGTGCACTGAAAGCTGAATTACTAAAACAACAAAAAAGAGAAAGCCACTTAAAAACTTGGGTAGGGGGGATGACATGTTTGGCTGACAAGGCAACACATTCTCAGTTTGCAAATGGAGGCAGTTATTCAGCTATGTAAACATGTAACTAAGTAACATAATACATCAGAATGGATGTGCTCCATCTGTTCCATTGCTATCAGCATAACCAAGCATAAACCACACTACTGTTTGGCATAAATATTTCTTTACTTAATGCAGATAACATGTGCCAGTTTGAAACAACATCGGAGAAAGTCTTCAAAGACTCTCGAGGTTTGCTGATATCTTATCACGAAAAGCTCTGTGCCTATT
>NC_055972.1:29924388-29926888 GCF_018492685.1 Alosa sapidissima | reverse complement strand
AAAATATTGTTGCCCCTTTCTTTTTGTGAGAGGCAGAGTACTTTGTCCTTTCAGTTTAAATGCTAGACGTGGTATAGATCAATCAGAAAAACAACACCAACCACACAATGGGGTGGAGGATGCTATTGTGCCATATATTCCCATTCTCACTCTGCCTCTCAGCTTAAATGTTGTAATCATCTTGTGTCTGTTGCTCACAAATAATCCTGCCTAATGACGTTGACACTTCCAATATGGAGGAATAATGGCATTGCGATCACAATCCACAGGAACCCTTTTAATTATTCAGCACTAATAGGTTGCAGGGAGTTTAAACAATAAGGCTTTATCTGGGTGTGTCAGTATCATAATATCAATACAGGGAAAGTATCCATATAGGAAATAATCAGGGAAATCAGTAGATCTCATATTTGAAAGGATTCCATTCTTACTCTGAAAAATGTTAGAAAAGTCATGCATCACATGACATATACAGTGAATATGCTGTAATATACACAGTTGTCCTATGTGTCTGTAAACATAAGCACTTTATTGACACTTAACTTAGGTTGATTGTTTGTTTTTATGTCCCAGTAGATGAAATGCATCCACCATGTTTGTGAGACATTGCGCCGCAAGCGTAGACGACTTCCTCTAAGCGCACTCTCTCACTAAGGGAATGGTTGAATCATTTTTCTTGCACATATTGTGGTCCTCTCAGGGATCATAGATGAGTGTTATGGCCTCTCCAAACCCACATCCATAACCTTAAAGGGTCATGATGACTTCCTGCGTGCACTGCAGGGAGAATCATAAGTCACACTGAGGGCTTACACACACACACACACACACACACACACACACACACACACACACACACACACACAGAGAGATAGAGATACAGAGAGAGAGAGAGAGAGAGAGAGAGAGAGAGAGAGAAAGAGGGAGGGAAAGAGACCCCTTACTTCCGCCTCTGTAGAAGAATGTTATGTTTAAAAAAAAAAACAGCACATCCACTAAAAATTGGGGACGCATCTTTGTTTGACCGAAGTATAACCCCTAAGCTATGTCATTACAAACCTACAGAATGACCCTCACAAAGAATGACCCGTATCCTAAATCTTCTAAATTAAGAAAAGTGTTTATAATAAAAGAACACAAAAACTTTCAAATCTATTTTAAGAACAGAATACACCAGAGGCAGGAATGGAATCTTCAGCCAGCGGACACTAGGCAAGGTCTGGGTCCTGTCTTGATCTGAGTGCTTTTGCTAAAGGCAATGGAGGAAAGGCAATATTGACATTCAAAGCTCTATGTGATATTACCTCCATAAATCAGTATTGTGTTTGGGATTTAGATCAGCAGATAGAGTATTTTACAGATTCCCCAGTTATCCTTTTTTCCTGGTGCTGTCCACTGTTACGCATAAACCCTTTTTCCACCGAAATCTTTTTATCTGCTCATGCAGCATGTTTTATGAAGGTCTTCCACACAAAAAAAAAGACAACTAAAAACAGTCTTTCAGTACTGCAAATTATTTGAAACAAAACGTGAAAGAGACACCCTCCATTTTTCCAAAACATAAAGGAAATTGTGGTCCTAAGAGGAAAGAAGATCAGTTCTTCCTACGTTCTGAGATGGCTGCAAAGTTGTTTCAGTTCATTAGCACAAAAGGGTGTATGCAGAGGCCGCAATTGCAGAAGCAGTGTAATGAACGCATCTTATGGTGGTTGGAAAAGTAATGTATGATACAGTACTGGATAGTCAGCATCACATCAGTGCAGTTTCCTGTGCCCCTCCTGTGGTCATGATTAGATGTATAAATCACCACCATGCCATCCAGCCTTTTATACTTATTGGGCTTACGATGACAATAGCAATGTGTGAGGGGGTGAGAGATAAGGGCAATGGTATTTAAGGCTGTAAATGTGATATTATTGGCCGGTAACTGCCCGAAGATTGTGAACAGGAGTGTACTACACAGTGTTCATTCTGTCCGGCTTGTTTGGTTTCGAAATAGACCTGGTCCATATTTGGTTCCTGTTGATATTCCATTTCAGGAACATGCAGCGGAACAGAATAAATCCAGTCAGGTTGGAAGTGCCTTTACCAGGCATAGTTTAACTCCCCCCCCCCCAGACCTCCTCTCAACCTCTACATGTGTTTGGCATTCCAGAACTAGCAGCAGATTGGAGTGAATTCCAGATGAGTTTCTGTTATGGTTTCTCAGTGCTCAGTAATGGCTAAGTATTCAGATATGTGAATAATCCCTAGCTTTGAGCTGCATCCTATTCTCTGATCCTTCTCCAGTCTTTTTCGTTCTTCTTTAAGGAGCCACACTTTCTTCACAGTCATTCTTTGTTAAGGGAAAGCTTGGCTTGTCTCGAATTGTGCCCAACACAGGAGGTGGTTGTTCTCCTTCACTGACACCCTAATGGAGTGCAGAGAGTCTTGGAAGACTAAGTGCATTTAGTGCATTTAGAACCACTCCCCTTTCCAATCCCCTATCTTCCTCTCTCCA
>NC_055972.1:29906888-29919388 GCF_018492685.1 Alosa sapidissima | reverse complement strand
CTCCCTATGCATTTCTTCCTTCTGTGACACCTAGGTCTGTACTATATTCTCATCTACTGTATGCATTCAGCTGTGTGGAGTTACAAATGGCTTTAACTCAATCATAGAGACATTATTTTACAATTATGTCTTTATGGTTTGAAATATGTCTTTATCTCACCATCCAGAAAGTCTTCATTACAAAGCGTATAGCCTTTCTAGACAGGTGATTTGACTGTAAGTGATTTGACTGTATGTGTGAGTGAATGTGTCTGTGTGTGTGAGTGTGTGTATGTCTGGACATTGTGTGAGTTCTTTAATTTGTGTGCTTTACAGGAAGGGTAAGGATGCTGGATGACGTCTCTTTTGTTTACTCTCATGCTTCCGTTTATGTTTCTTAACATATAAGTATATAGTATAAGTATACACTTTAGTCCAAAGCAGCTTGCATTATTTGTGAACCAAAGACCAAACAAAACACACCAGACAGGGAGCTCACTCATCCCTTCAGTAAACTCCACACAGTGTTTTGTTATTGTTTGTTTGTTATTGCATTGCTTACCCTACCTTTGAATGTTGCCTAGTGTGTGATGTCTGATAATCTTATTTGATTATATCTGGCTGGTGTTCTAAATCTATGGTGTGTGTAAGGCTCAAGGTTAGACTGACTTTCTCTCTGTGTGTCAGCGTGTGAGTTATAAGGGTAGTGACTGGAAGGTTGTTTTTTTTATGGGGAAGCAAAAAATCAACAAGATTTCAGCATCCGCTGCTGAGTTCCTGTAAGTTTAAGTTGTAGATTCATTGTTTGGATAACTGATGACTCAAGCATGCAAAGCCATAGTGGGAAAAAAATAAGAGAAGATGTCTGCATGGTGGTGGTAGTATACTGGCTAAGGAGCTGGGTTTGCATGTTATGGCCTGAAAAGAGTTGGAAAGTTGGATTCCCAGCTGTCACCGTTGTGCCCTTGAGCAACTTGTGCTCTTAACCCTGAGTTGCTCCAGGGAATGACATCTGTAAGTCGCTCTGGATAAAAACATCAGGCAAATAAATACATCAACATAAAGAGCAAAAAGACAGAAGCACGCCCCAAAAGGAGTTAGAAGTTGTGTTAGAAGGAGTTAGAACACATTTAAACACTCCCTCGTTAGTGAGTCTCGCGAGACGGTGTGTTTTGGTCCATCCGTCAGTGGATGAGATAAGTGATGTGGGGACTGGAGAATGATGTAATGAATTAGCCCACGGGTTCAAAAACAGCATTGTAGGGGTTTCCAACGGACACACACCTGTGTGTGTGTGTGTGTGTGTGTGTGTGTGTGTGTGTGTGTGTGTGTGTGTGTGTGTGCACAGACAGATTACAGGATTACAGTTGCCTGTACTTGCCTGGACTCTGGGAGGCCTTGAATAGCTGATGGAACTTAAGATTGCATGTTAGATGTACGAAGTGGTTTGGTTCCAAGGACAGGGGAGTTATCTCTGTTGAGAATAAAGCCACACAACACAATGCACTTCTTGTACCTTAAAGGAACCATACTGTATGTAAGATTGTCGCCAAAACTGGTACTGCAATCACTTTCAAATGACTGTAGAGTGGTGTATCCCCTCCCCCTCCCCCTGACTCGAGGTTGCCAACCCAGATGCCGAAACACTACTGACTTCATGATTAGTAGAGAGGTGGAGGGTGGCGCATCGGGCCACAACACAACATGACATGACAAAACACAACATCAACATAAGTTGAGGGCTGCAACTTCACTTTTTAAATGACAATATCCTGGCCAGACTACTGTTGTCAGTGATACAAGCATTTGAAATGAACATGATTTCTTAATGTCTAGTGACATATCAGGGCCATTTTATGATTAATTGAAATACATTTCTTACATATGGTTCCTTTAACAAATCGGCTTCAACCTAATTCTGATGCTACTCTGACTTATTATACGGAGAATGAAGTCCTTGACATTGGCAGTGTGCAACCGGAATTCTTGATATTACACTATTGCACACTTGCTATGTTTTTTCTTTTGATCTTTTGGGTTGATATTCTAGTGTGCTTGTTTCTAGGTTTTCCAGCTTCTTTTCTGATTTCTGATTTTACCATCAATTTCTGTTGTGTGTCTTTAGAATGTTAGCAGCATTTGGTTTATTTATTCATTCTAGCGTTACCATTCCATTGTGTTTTTGTACCAGTCATGCCGTGGCCCACTGGTTAGCACTCTGGACTTGTAACCGGAGGGTTGCCGGTTCGAGCCCCGGCCAGTGGGCCGCGGCTGAAGTGCCCTTGAGCAAGGCACCTAACCCCTCACTGCTCCCCGAGCACCACCATTGTAGCAGGCAGCTCACTGTGCCGGGATTAGTGTGTGCTTCACCTCACTGTGTGTTCACTGTGTGCTGTTTGTGTTTCACTAATTCACCGATTGTGTTAAATGCAGAGACCAAATTTCCCTCACGGGATCAAACAAGTATATGTACTTATATATATATATATACTTCAGTGGCAAAAATATTCATAACTGTGCTCACAGAGATCCTAGGTCTATTTTACACTCTGGCAGGCTGGTTTGGGGCCAGGAAGCTTTGTGTTCTTGATTGAATCGAGAGAGCAGTGCTACCTTCATTTTGCTGCCATAGCAACACGCTCCCAAACGGGTCTTGAGGATATGCTGGGTTGAAAGATCACAGTGTCCTAAGACTTGAGGCCAGTTACTGTATGTGTTTGTTTGTGTGTGTGTGTGATGACGCCTATTTTTAAGACAGTGTCTTTAGTTTAGAGAGAAAAAGAGGATCTCACTGACCTTACTCCTGGTCAAGGTCAGTTAGACAGTCTGCTGGATGATGATGAGGATGATGATGTGTGTGTGTGTGTGTGTGTGTGTGTGTGTGTGTGTGTGTGTGTGTGTGTGTGTGTGTGTGTGTGTGTGTGTGCGCATGTGTGTGTGTGTGTGTAATCAATGGTAGTATGTTATTGATCACCATCTCCAGCTCAGATATCATACCTCACTGGTCAATGAGATGAAGGGGAAAATAAATGAACTGGCCAAAGCGGATCTTTGAAACAGTGTCATATGTCATGAAAACACACACACACACACACACCTGAATAAAGAGGGGGAGGTTCAGTCAGCTTCAGTATACCACAGAGGACTCTCAAGTGTGTATGTGTCTGTGTACGGATATCTAATATATTTCCTAATCCACATGTAGAGTGGGTTGCCTGGTTTCCTTATAGATATATTAGATATCATTTTATTTTTTATCCATGGGGTGTGTGTGTGTTTGTGTGTGTGTGCGTGCATGCGTGTGTGTGTGTCCTGTGTGTGTGTGTGATGAACAGAGGTTGAATGACCGCCCCCCCTCCATTTAGTAATTTTGAATCATTTGTGAAGCACTTTGGGTCAACCCTCTTGCGTAAAATGTCCTATATTCTGTAAATAAATTGACTTGACTTGACCCATATGTAAACACATATGGAGTCTCATCAGTCACATACCTAATGTTTGTTTGATACTTCCCCTATGTATGTCCTGTCGGTTATGAACATTGAAAGTGATACACGCCAAGATGGAGGAAGCTATTATGTTATATCACCACCAACTGATTTTCTGTGAGCTTGTTTTGATAGTGTTTGTTGGGTGATATTTGATTGTGGTAGAGAGATGGTCATGTGTTTGTGTCATTCAGGGGAAACACCAAGGGGTGGCCGCGGCCATCACAACATAAACTCTGGCCACCCCTGTTGCCACCCCAGGCTATGTGGCCGACGGACGCAAAATGTGTCCAAATTCACACCCATTGAATTACCCAAGTATTATTGAGTACTTATCACACATAAATTACACAGATATCACATGAAAGAGCATGAAAGAGCTTTCCCATGATATCAGCAGCTAGGTGTTGTGATAAACGGTTCGCGAGAAAATTAACGTTGGATATACTTGCCATTTAATCATATTTCCATTGTGCACACAGGGCTTCGTCTATCTCTACCCCCATTACTCGCGGTAGTATATCTCACGAACACCTTGATCAAAACATAGAAAACCATATCAAAATAAACAGCAGACCTTACCGAACACGAGGATATGAAGCATCCTCTGTACAGTAAGCGGATCCCGAGTAATCCGTTTTTGAAATTGCAGCAAAAATTCTAAATTTTCCATATTTTAAGACATCCACATGATATAAGACATATATGACCTGCATAAAAAAATATTTTCCCACCTCAGGCTTAAATCCCTATTAATATTTTCCTTTTTATTGTAGCCCAGGTGTCTTTTTTTTTACCACCCCGTAACGGACAAGATGCGCTCCATTTAGACATAATGCATAAATTGAATTCAGAACATTTCATGTTTTCCTGTCATAAAAATGTCCTTAATTTGATATTAAAAGTTATAGGTTTGTTTTTTAATTGGAGATTTGCAGAATTTAGATTCTAATCTTCAAACTGTGAATTCCGCATGCCCATTGGTTGGTGTTTTGAACAATATTGGCTATTTTACTCCCTATTGTCAAATTAAAGTTACATGTGTAAATAGGCCCACTTCATCACACTATGATCAAACATTTATTTATGGGCTATTTCACTCACTCTCTAGTATTTTTTTTTTTTAAAAACACATGTTATGGGGTGGTAAGTCATGTTACAGGGTGGTAAATCCTGTTACGGGGTGGTTAATTTTGTTTGTTTCCATAATTTAACAATAATTTGATTAGTTCTGGACATATGTGTGGACTGTTAATGTCGTAATAAGGCAAGATCCAAAGTATATATAAACATATTTATTGATATGAAGTTTAAAATGCAAATTTATGTCATGAAATACTACATTCAACATGGATAGATTTCAGAAGATTGAGTACATTCATTTTTGAAATATGATCATAAAATTGGGTACATTGAAAAAGATAAAGTACTCTCAGGAGGGGTGTCAAAAGCCTTCATTCTAGCCTTCGCCTACCCTGGAAATCCAGAGTTCTCGCAAGAGCACAATGGAATTGTCTCTGCGAGACACTCTGGCAATGAGCAATGATGCACGTTATTTTTTCCCCTTGCATCCCGTGGAACCAATCAAATCGTATCTGACATAGGCGGGCCAGAGGGGCGCTAAACTGATGACGACAGCGCTGCAACGTTGGCAAACCAATTGCGTCAAAGTCCGGAATCATTCAGAGTAAACATTGGTCTGGTGTTATCCAATTGTGTGCAGTGAGATTTTCAAATGCATGCTTGGTGCCACCCCTCGAGTTGGGCCATTACATGATTGTTCGTGGCCAGACCCTTAATCTTTCTAGATTATCAGGGTGTGGATTTTCCAGGCTAGCCTTTGCCTGCTTTCTCCTTTCAGGGCTAGTCCACACGTACCAAACCGATCTTTTTTTCCTCCGTCTTCCCTGGAACCGTATCAAGAATATTTGCGTCCAAACGGATCCATCTCAACACGACTCAACACGTTACTTCATATCCCAGGCCTAGAGGTGGCACTGTTTCTGTTACAGAAATTGACCAAAGCTTGCATGCTGTAGGCTATTCAAACAGACAGAATAGGCTACGACGAAAATGGCTAGTGCAAGGAAACCAGAATTGTTTGTGTGGACTGATAGTGAACTGTCAACTGTAGTCAACTGTAAAACTAATAAACTTCATTTTTACGGTTTGTGAAGGGTGCAGTCCCGTCCTTTATTTGGCTAACGCAGGTACAAATAATCTGCTTTACTTTCTTTGGTTGTAGGATAGTCCGCGATTCACATTAGTTTTGGCTATCACCGCAAGTGCATAGGCTACTGAACGCTAGGCCTACCCAAGTTCTAGGCTATTCCGTCGCCACATTTATAATATTGCTATAATACCTTCGTTAGTAACATTTAAACTTACACCGCACTTCCCTAATAAATGGACGGGGCCTCATTCTGTTCCTTCCACTTTTTCCTTAACTGTCATTGGTCCTCTCACTCAGATCTTTGATCAACAACTTAGTATGAGTATACTCTTTTGATCCCGTGAGGGAAATTTGGTCTCTGCATTTATCCCAATCCGTGAATTAGTGAAACACACTGCGGTGAAGCACACATTAATCCCGGCGCAGTGAGCTGCCTGCAACAACAGCGGCGCTCGGGGAGCAGTGAGAGGTTAGGTGCCTTGCTCAAGGGCACTTCAGCCGTGGCCTACCGGTCGGGGTTCGAACCTGCAACCCTCCGGTTACAAGTCCGAAGTGCTAACCAGTAGGCCACGGCTGCCCCTAACTTCTTCCCTCTTTCGACATCTCGTCTCCATCTTTGCCGCTCCATCTCTAGATACTGCTGCCTCCTCTCTGGATCAGCATTGCGGCGAGCACAGAATAGTCACTGTCGTTCAGCATTACTCATTGGAGCCATGATTGTCTGCAAATTATGAAAATTATCATAATTATTTACACTGACTAGGTGTGTGTGCCAAGTTGAGAGAGACAGAGAGAGAGAGAGAGAGAGAGTTCATGACTGGGTTGTCACTAGATACACAAAAAAGTACTCTCACATTTTGAAATGCATTCATTTGCTGTGATGACCGCAGAAACCTCCGTTCTGCTTGTAGTTAGCCCTTCCCAACAAGTCCATCACAACTAGTTAATAATTATTTCTCACCACAATAGTCTCCAGTAGGCTAACATTGGCATACAATATAGTCATAAAATATTAACAGTGACCAATGCATACTGATGAACCAGCATTCAACAGATTAGTTGGTTGCTATGACTAATTGCTAAGGGCTCACTGCAGAAAGAACAGAGGTTTCCCCCAGTCATCACAGTATGTAAAACTATAAATATAATTTTTATGAATTGTGTAATCTAAATGGCAATGACAACCACTCTACATTCCCCTTATCACCCCCTCTACATTCCCCTTACCACCCCATAACGATACAAAGTGTTATGGGGTGGTATGTTACGGGGTGGTAAATTTCACCTCAGAATGACTGCAGCTAGCACTGTAATTGACTAGCTAAGATAGCAAATATACCATTCAGTTTAAAATTTCCTTCACTTTACATTACAGTTGAAAAAACCCCCCTAATTTAACAGTTTCCCTATCTATTATACGTTATGGGGTGGTAAGGTTAAGCTTAACGGACCCTATCTAACTACCAAAAAGAGCAAATAAATCATATCAAATTGTGTGGGAACTTGCCTGCTTGAGACCTTGGCTCCTGCAAGGGTTTGAGTGATGTCATCTGCTGTCTGTGATGTCACTTAAAGAAACAGTGTCTTTGTAATAGCCAGAACATGTAAGCGTTATGGGGTGGTATGTAAAACTACGGGACGAGCATAAATCATGATTTTTGTATGGGAAATCATACTTTTATTTTATAAAAACATATAGTATAGTATCAAGAGCATATTTTTAATCATGACATTAATGAAAATTTGGTTAAAAAATGAAATGTTCTAATTAATATATTAGGTGCGAATTCCATATGTGACTTTCCGGACATGGGGAAATTGGCCATGTCCTTGGTAAAGATGACTAAAAAGTGTAGGATTTATATTTACAATGACATTGAAATATGCATTATGTAATTCATAACACTTAAATTAACAGGTTTGATCCTTTGAAATACATTTTGATACATTTTTACATTGTTGAGAGCTCATGAAATGGACCGGACGCAAAAGGCACCGGTTTCGTAGAATGACCCATCTACATTGGGCTGAAATAAATATATTCTATATATTCTAATATAATAATATGTAAGGGATAATGTATTGTCCGCTGGTAATTATCAGAAAAAATTAGTCCCTTCAGGTTGAAGCAAAACCCCTCCGCTGCGCGTCGGGGTTCTGTTCTCCCTGTCGGGACTTATTTTCTGATAATTAACCGCGGACAATACATTATCCCTTACTTATTACACGGCTCTTCACAAGGCAAGTAGAACGCTCCATTGACTTGAATGGGATTTCCCAAAGTTCTAGCGGTCATTATTTCCTAGGAAAGGACCTCTGAAAAAAATAATGACCGCTGTCAATGGCAACAGAGTTTGGGCTTCTAATTCAGGTATTTCATATCACTACACAACGACTGGAACTTCATTCAAAAGTGAAAGCAGACGGTTGATCAGCTGTGTTCTAAAGAATGTTTGATTCAAGTTCAGCGTGTGTTGTTGCGAACTATTTGTTTCAGCAAATGCCACGATGAACGGTAACAAATAGGCTATATATGTAGGCTAAAGTCATATCGTGGGGAGTTTATTATTTCGTTTTGGCAAGTAGCCGTGTAATAAGCGGGATAATGTATAGAACGCCGGTCATTTTTGGGAAAATAAGTCCCTTCAGGGCTGAACAAGACCCCTCCACTGCACGTCGGGGTCCAGTTCTCCCTGTCGGGACTTATTTTCCCAGTAATGACCGGCGTTCTATACATTATCCCTTACATATTCAATAGCAGCCCAAAATAATGAACTTGCTTTCCGAATCAAAGAATCAAAAGTTGGTCATGGCATCCACAGATCAACTGTGCTTTTGAATAAATATTTCTACCAGCATGCTTCAGGTGACATGGATGCAGACACAAAGTATTTTTCCCTAATATAAAGGCTGACCTAAGATACTGTATGCAAGCATGATCACATCATACTCCCAGATATGGGTAGCTTAGACTGTCTAAGAACTCTTTTCCAAAGCTATAAATAAGTCATGTTATTTAATTGTGTTTTTCAGGTAATATTAATAAAAGTGCAGTTATAAATGTTGTAAGTAAATAGCAATTACCCAATTACAGTTCCGAAAACAAAATAATCATTTAAAAAAATGATTTATGAAAATGCATTAAAATGGAATGGTTTTGGCATGCCACCCCAAGATTTGCAATGGCCTCCCCTGGCCACCCCTGTCAAAATGTTCTGCTGGCACCACTGGTGTCATTTGGAAGGGTTAGGAACAATGTCTGGGTGTCACCTGGCTTTGTGTGTGTGTGTGTGTGTGTGTGTGTGTGTGTGTGTGTGTGAGGTGTCATTTGAAGTTCATTGAGTGTAGCAAGCAGCCAATGCAGTCAAACTTGTTTTCTGACAGAGGATTGGAACATTACAGTAATATGAATTTGAAATTATCCCACTTGAAAACTTTTTAACTTATAAACTTTCATATCTTATCAACATATTACAGTAATGCACTTTTAGTTTGAGGATAACATTCTGAACTAGTTGTTTTTGCTGCTGTTGCACGAGGGCTCCTATCCTCCCTTTTTTGCAATGAGAGAGTAAAGCACTTAAAGAGAGGACACACACACGCATGCACGTGCGCGCGTGCATACACACACACACACACACACACACACACACACACACACACACACACACAAACTCACTCATATGCAAACAAGCGAACACATTGATGCTTGCATGCTCATTAGATTACTTAGATTACTTACTAGAATTACATTTACTGGTCTTGTGTTGCTTCTTTAATTATTGCATTTGATTGTGAGAGGGCCTTCTTTCAGATTTGTTTATATGAATGTGAATGGGCTTTGATTGAATGTTATTCCCACACAATTTGTTCTGAAAGACTGTGTGTGGGGGTGTGTGTGTTTGCAGGTGCGTGCACATGTGTGTGTGTGTTCTCATGTGTGTGTGTGTGTGTGTGTCCGTCCATTTGTGTGTGTGTATTTATGTGAGATTTTCTTGTGAGTCTCTGTGTTTGTGTGAGATTATGAGCAATAGCTAAAGCTTCATTTAAATATCACTGCCAAAATGTCCCAGAGGAAGCTGTTTCATCAGTGCTCCACAAAGGACCTCATTCAGCTTTATTCAGTAAAGGATCCTGCCTCTCCTTTCTTCTTCCCTTTCTTTTCTTCTCCCCCTTTTCTTGTCCTCCAACATCTTAATCATCCTGCAGAATGACTGACACCATCGTCTATGAAGACCTTACACTGAAATGAAATATAGTTCCTGTTCAGAATTTAAAACATCACAGTGTTGCATTACCAATTTCACAAGTTGAAATTCAACTTTTTTATCATTTTCATTCTGGTTGATCGTAAAGGCATCAACAGCATGGTCATCATTGATATGAGTATTAGCAGAGATGCTGAAATGATAATGCATCTTTATCCACAGACATGTGGGTGTGGATCAGCAGGGAGATGGATTAATAAAAAAAGAAAGAATAAGATATAAAATAGAAATGCACATTATTTTATATGCCCCTTATAACCATTTCATATGCCCCTTATCACCATGTCCTGCATGCTCAACATGTATTGTCTCAGTAAAGTTTGCCTTGTCAGTATTCTCAGGGCAAAAACATTTCATGCCCTGTGCACTGCATCTGTTGTTTAAAAGAGTAATGTGTTGCACACCCATCTCATTTAAATTGGACTGCAGCAGGATGTTTCTAAGAAGCATGCTTCCACACCTCACTGGGCCTGGAGTGATTATAAAGGGTTTCACACTTGCTTGGTGAGCCTGTATTATTTGCAAACATGGTTTGCACTCTGTTGGCAGATCAACTCTCTCCTACACCATTTTTTGAAATGCACTTGCTTGTGCTGGTAACATTAATCAAACAATTGCTTTATCCACCTTTCAGATATGTTTACCTTTCCAAGTCAGACGTTTCCATAAAGTGCTTGTAGATTCAGACCCACCCTTTGTTGGGGGTTGGTCCTCTATGATCAAGGTTTAGTGTTTTCCTGCTCCAGATGATGTCTGTGTGTCCTTGTTTCACGGTGTGGGCCATTGCTGGGTCACTGCGCTCTTGAAAAGGCTGTGTTGAAAAGGCCCACTCCTATGTGGTTACGTCTGTGTGCGATCAGCTGAACACCAGCATGGATTCCCATGGGGCTCCAGCCTCATTCTCACTCTCAGTGGGCGGTTCAAGCCTTTGGTCAAGCTTTCAGCAGTCTCATCCACGCAGTGCTTGACCCTGAAGTTCCACACGTCTATGTTCCTGCGTCATTGCCCTTTTATGTGCCTTGACCATGGCATACAGGGTTACCAAATTTGTTTAAAATGGTGGTTTGATCGGCTCAGGTTTATATGTGCACCTGGGTGATCATACTGTAGCTTTATGCATTGCTGCAGACTGCATATGACCGCATCTTTAGAAACTAGTGTTGCCTTTCTAGAGAATAACAGGTTTCGTCTGTGCTACAGACAACAGTCATTTGTCAGTTTCAGACAAGGGAAGCTTGGTGAGAATAATGTATTACAGTAAGAAGGTAAATAAATTAATGAGTCAGAGCTCTGTTATGTATTTGCATGGTGTAGGTGGTTGGAAATGCAGAGTTGTATTCCTTGTTTGGGCTGTGTGCATGTGTACGTGGGTGGAACAGCACAGCATTGAACAATCATCAGATTGTTTTGCATTTGAACCTCCTCCACCTCCTCTGTACAACTCTCAGTCTTGGTTAGGAACTTCAGGGAGCTTCAGATTGTAATGAAATGAGTGTGTGTATATGGGTAGGCAGATGAATTTGTGTTTATGTACACTGACATGTACTGGGGTTTGGGGGGTGGTGCACATTGAGCTTTTAAGATTCTGTATGCTTGTCAGTGTCAGTCTATAGAAGCTTAGGATAACAGCACTGTTAATTGTCACAGGATTAGTAAGACACACATTCACTAATACACTGGCTTTTTGACAGGCACACACACATTTGAGAGAGAGAGAGAAAGAGAGAAAGAGAGAGAGAGAGAGAGATTGTAGCCTAGAGAGAACTGCAAAAATGTGGTAGAAAAGGTAAGATCAAGAGAGAAAAATATGTTGTTATAGATATATATTGTAAATCGTTGACTTTCAATCCATTCAAAAATCTCAATTCATTTGGGTTATTATAAAGCAGCAATAAGATTGTTGTATGTGTTTAATAAGCATGGGTATCCTCAGAGGACTTCATGTCTAAAACAACCCATGCTAAAGGGTGACATCTTGGACAATGAGTGTCACCCACTCCACAGCACTATTGTTAAGCAGAAGAGCCTGATCAGCTGGAGACTTCGCTCACTGCCTTGCACAACTGACAGACTGAGAAAGTAATTTGTCCCCAGATCCATTGAACTGTTCAATGCCTCACTTAAGGGAAGAGGAGAGATAGACTTCTCTGCATAGTCTGTCTGCCTATTCACCCCCTCCATGTTTGGTACTGTCTGTCCACTAGCCACTTGTACCACTGTCTTTATGCCTCACTGTTTGCGTGCTATATTAGCACATCAGCACACATGCATAACCCCCGCCCCTCTCCATGCCACAGCCGAACTGTGGCCACACTTATGCATTTTCTTTACTTTACTTTATTTCTGCATTGTTGCACTGTTGACTTACTCATTTGCACTATCACCATGACCACTATCACCATTGCACTACCACCATGACACTCATTCACACAGAGCACCTTAGAGCACCTTACCATACCTTACTATGCACAGAGAATCACAGGCTCAGTCCCTGCCTCAGTCATTGCAAGCGCCTCTGATTTATTAATCACCACTATGTGGATACTGTTTTTAGAATTGATTTAGATTAAGTGTTAGTATAATTTGTATTTT
>NC_055972.1:29894388-29899388 GCF_018492685.1 Alosa sapidissima | reverse complement strand
AAGCCTTTAGAAAACTCTTCCTGGTCTGCTGGGCTTTGCTCTGTGTCCTCCTAGTTGTGTGTGTGTGTGTGTGTGTGTGTGTGTGTGTGTGTGTGTGTTTGTCTGTGTGTGTGCATGTATGTCTGTCTGTGCTTGTGTGTGTGTGTGTGTGTGTGTGTGTGTGTGTGTGTGTGTGTGTGTGTGTGTGTGTGTGTGTGTGTGGGTGGGGGTGTGTGTGTGTGTGTGTGTGTGTGTGTGTGTGTGTGTGTGTGTGCGTGCGTGCGTGCGTGCGTGCGTGCGTGCGTGCGTGCGTGCGTGTGTGTGTGTGTGTGTTTGTTAAAGTCCATGTGAAGCTGGAGTGAAGCTGGTCTCAGAGTAGTGCAGTGCTGATCAGACTCGATGATGAGCAGGCCTATGAGAGGGGCTGAGTGGTGATCATTATCTGAAGCTAGCAGAGTCCAGCAATCAGATGAGAATAATGAGCTTTAGTGCACTGCTAATGACTATAATGAGTTTTAGTGCACTGCTAATGACTATAATGAGTTTTAGTGCACTGCTAATGACTATAATGAGTTTTAGTGCACTGTTAATGAGAATGATGTGTTTTAGTGCACTGCTAATGAGAATAATGAGTTTTAATGCACTGCTAATGAGAATAATGTGTTTTATTGCACTGCTAATTAGAATGAGTATAATGTGTTTTAGTGCATTGCTAATGAGAATAATGCGTTTTAGTGCACTGCTAATGAGAATAATGTGTTTTGTATAATGTGTTTTAGTGCACTGCTAATGAGAATAATGAGTTTTAGTGCACTGCTAATGAGAATGCGGCCACAAAGTGCAGGGCAGACATATGGACACGCAGCAACGGACAGACTGACAGAGATGCACACTTGTCTGCCTGGCAAACGTTTCTGTCTTTCTTTCTTTTTTGCTCCTGATTTTCTCTTCTCTTTCTCTCTCTCTCTCTCTCTCTCTCTCTCACACTCACTCACTTTCCATCTTACCCTTTTGCTTATTTTTCTCTCTATCACTCTCATTTTGGTTTGGCTCTGCCCCCATTTCCCCTCCGCTCTTCTCTCCATTAGCTCACCAATATCACACATCTCCACCTGACCGCCAAATGTGAGGTCCTTTCCCAAAATGCATTGTTCTTGGGGGGTTGCGGGTCAGCCATTTCCATTGGGTGTGTGTTTTGGTGATGACCTTCTCCTGAGTCCCACGTCCCACCAGCCAGAGCATGACTCAACGTTCTTCACATATAGATGGAGAGAGGGAGAGAGTGATGGATAGATAAAGATAAGCGAGAGAAAGAGAGAGCAAGAAGACAGAGACAGAGAGACAGGCAGACATAGATGGACTAACAGACTTGTTTTGAATTTTGTCATTTGAGGTTCAAAACGGCTGTCTGCACCCTTGCCCTCAGATAATTAAGCCCCCCAGTTGATGGCCCAGTTTAATTAATGTGCAATGAGTTCTATGCGTCTGTATGGCTTGGGAATGGTGGGATTAACCTAGAAGCTTTTTTTATATAATATTAGCCATGTGAGCACACTGTTAATTTCCTGTGTGTAATTGTATAGTCTACCTCTGGAGAGGCCCATTGCTGTGTGCTGTCTGCTGTTTTACAGTAATAAGCAGCCAAAGACTGCGCTGCTTGGACCCCAATATTGTTTTCAGTGGGCTACGGGATAATGCCGTTATCATGTTAATTTTAAAGGCACCACAGGGTAGATTGGTTACTGTTTTTTGCAACTGTTTACACACATTTTCAAAACTGTGTCTATTTTTCAAAACTCTACACACAAAACTCACAATTGCTCTCACAAAATGCAATTTTCAGTGGGCTACAGGACAATGCCGTTATATATGTTCAATGCCTCAAATCTCCAGCAAAATGACACATAACATTCAAAATGTCAAACACATCTCTAAAGCAAACATTCACCTCACATTATGAACACTTCTGTCAAATATGACATTTTGGATACATTATGTACACACTGTTCAAAACCTTAAGCTCTTCTGTCTCTCATGGGCTTCTATCTATATTTCCATAAAATAATAAAAGTCATCTACAGAGAGAGGTTGAAATACACAGTAAACATGTAAGCAATATTGAAACCAAAAATAGTGAAACAATTTTTTTCTCAAATATAACAGTATATACAGTGAATACAGTATTTTACAGCCAACAAGAAAAAAGGAAGCAAAATACAGTGATCACCAGCTTTTTCCAAAGAAAATATATTACTGTGTGTGTGTGTGTTTGGGGAGAAGGGTGCAGTTGGGCATGTATATTCATAGGCCTATAGACCCTTTCAACTGCAGAAACAAACATGTGCACAGAAAACACAGGCACAGAACAACATTGAGCTAATGGTAACTTGGGGACAAAAGACAAGTTTTACGTAAAGTCGACTTTTTGTAGAACATTATGCTAAACTCCAATTCTTTTTTCATTTCAAAGTATCTGCATTAGTTCTGAACATTTTAACTGGAAATTCTCTAGGAACAGATTGAAAGGATCTATACCTTTATTTACGCCACTGACCAAGAGAAACCTGGTCAGAAATCCATGGCGAGTTGTTTATATGTTATTTTAAGAGCACATTATCAACAGTGATATGGGCGGGTGCACAATGCACCCTGCTTCTCCATCCACAAACGCGCACCAGCGCACATCAATGCAAAACATTACAAATTACACAATTACAATGGGAAACATAATTAGAATAAAGATATTACGAAATGCATCTCACAATGAGTAGTTATTCACCATCATTTGCAAATTGGTAATGACAGATAAAAGTGATTAGGCAAGAGGCAAATATAAAGCACAGCTGAAGATGCACTGTCATGAGATGTGAGCAGCAACTCCAGAGAAAAAAAAACTGTAAAATCCCAGACAAGCAACCTCTCAGTCTGTGTCCTTCATGTTGAGATCTGTTTGCTGTAGCATGTGTGAGTGTGAGGAGCCAGGTGTCTTGCTGTGTGTGTGTGTGCGTGTGCGTGTGCGTGTGCGTGTGCGTGTGCGTGTGTGTGTGTGTGTGTGTGTGTGTGTATGTGTGTCTGTGTCTGTGTCTGTGTCTGTGTGTCTGTGTGTCTGTGTGTGTGTGTGTGTGTGTGTGTGTGTGCATGTGTCTGTGCGTGCGCTCGTGTCTGTGTGTGTGTGTGTGTGTGTGTGTGTGTGTGTGTGTGTGTGTGCGTTAGTCCCTTGGCTCTCCCCATGAGCGTCTAAATGTCACTCTGCTTTATCACTCACATTGAAATCATTTCTGTGTCAACAACCGTCACTCTATTATGTGTTTGTGTGTGTGTGCGTGTGTGTGTGTGTGTGTGTGTGTGTGTCTGCGTGCGCGTGTGTGTGTGTGTGTGTGTGTGTGTGTGTGTGTGTGTGTGTGTGTGTGTGTGTGTGTGTGTGTGTGTGTGTGTGTATCTCTGTGTGTGTATATGCATATATTGTACATGTGTGACATCTCTGTGTGTGTTTTTGTGTGGTGCTTGGTGTTGGCCTGAGCGTACCTAAATCATTTTCATTAAGCTTTAATTAAGATATAAAGTCCTGAAATTAATAGCATGTAGTGCTGCTTCCTTCCTGAAAAGGTCATAGTGACTTCTCCTCCCTCCATCTCTCTCTCTCTCTACATCTCTCTCTCTCTCTATTTTTCTGTCTCTTTCTGTCTCTCTCTCATTTGTCTTCTTATCCCCCTATCCTCCCCCCCTGCAGACGCACTATGAGAACGGAGATTACATCATCCGACAGGGGGCCAGAGGCGACACCTTCTTCATCATCAGTAAGGGAAAGGTGAGAGCCATCATCATCAACATTATCACCATCATCATCATCATCTTTGCCGCCACCATCCTGAGGTTGACACACACTCATCATTGTCCCCCCCCCCCACCCCCCCCATGTTGTGAAGGCTCATTTTCACTCTCTTGTCAGCCGGGGGGCAGCTGTGGCCTACTGGTTAGCGCTTCAGACTTGTAACCGGAGGCTTGCAGGTTCGAACCCCGACCAGTAGGCACGGCTGAAGTCCCCTTGAGCAAGGCACCTTACCCCTCACTGCTCCCCGAGCGCCGCTGTAGCAGGCAGCTCACTGCATCGGGATTAGTGTGTGCTTCACCTCACTGTGTGCCGAGTATGTTTCACTAATTCACGGATTGGGAAAAATGCAGAGAAAAATGCACCAAATTTCCAAGAGTATATGTACTTATACTATACTTGTCAAAAGAGTATATTTACTCATACTATACTTGTCAAAAGAGATATGTAGACAGTGGCAGACACAGACAAATGTTTTAGGCAATGCTAAAGCAAAGAGCATAGAGAAAAAACACTATAAAAATATGTCCAACCCCTCTTCCCTAGGAACCAAGTCAGACTCACTTCTTACACATTTCCAAGTCAGTCAATTAAACTTCCCACAAGTCATCATTACTTGTAATACGTAAGGCATCATAAATCTGACAGCATTCCCTACTTCCTCCTTTTACTCAGTTTTGTAGGAAGTGACATAAGTAGGAAGTGATATAAGTAGTGAAGTAAGTGACACAAATATTAAGTGACAGACGTGGTGTAGTAAGTCTGTTTTTTTCTCAGTATTTTTGTCAGTATTTTATCTCTGTGCAGAAGCACTGTCTGCATGTTTGTCAGTCAGTGGGGGCAGTGGCAGCAACAGCTGTAGGCCCAGTCTATTGAAGCATGGCCAAATCTCCCTGAGGCGGAGCTAGTGTAGTGGCTAAGGAGCTGGGTTAGTATGCTGTAGCCAGAAACGTTGAAGGTCTGATTCCCAGCTGCCACTGTTTTGACCTTGAGCATGGCACTTGACCTTGAGATGCTCCAGTAAGTTGCTTTGGATAAAAGTGTCAGACTAATGACATTTTTCCACTTCCTTGTCCTCATCACTATCACCAGTCGGAAGCCCTTTAGTATTCACACACACACACACACACACACACACACACACACACACACACACACACACACACACATGCCCTCCTAGCACAATTCAAGT
>NC_055972.1:29856888-29891888 GCF_018492685.1 Alosa sapidissima | reverse complement strand
AAGGTCTCTGTTTATCCTCTTCATTGTAGCTGCCCCAACAATGACAGGAAAGAATGCCCCTTACCCAGGCAAGGTGTGACGATAAAGTGTGTGTCCGTGTGTGTGTGTGTGTGTGTGTGTGTGTGTGTGTGTGTGTGTGTGTGTGTGTGTGTGTGTGTGTGTGTCTGTGTCTGGGTGTGTGTGTGTGGGTGCTTGTGTGCGTGTGTGTGTGTGTGTGTGCGCGTGCGTGCGCTTGCATGTGTGCGTGTGTGTGTGTGTGTGCGCGTGTGTGAAAGAGCAGGTGTGACTTGTGTTTGTTTTTCTTCCGATGCAATGCGATGACATGTGAAAGGAGAGAAGCATGTTGTCCCTTAATACTGCTTATAAATCCTCTTGATCACACACACACACACACACAGACACACACACACACAAAGACACAGTAACTCATACATCACACATTAACACTCACAGAACCAGTCTACTAATACCTACTTCTTCTGCTCACTCCTCTCTTCTCTTCCCCCCTCTCCTCCTCTCTTCCATTCTCTTCTCTTCTCTTCTCCTCTCTTCCCCTCTCTTCTCTTCTCTTCTCTTCTCCTCTCCTGTCTTCTCTTCTCTTCTCTTCTCTCCTCTTCCCCCCTCTCCTCCTCTCTTCCCCTCTCTTCTCTTCTCTCTTCTCTTCTCTTCTCTTCCCCTCTCTTCTCTTCTCCTCTCTTCTCTTCTCCTCTCTTCCCCCCTCTTCTCTTTTCTTCTCTTCTCTTCTCTTCTCCTCCTCTTCTATTCTCCTCTTCTCTTCATGACTTTCCTCAGACAGAATTCTCACCTTCACCCATCTTACATCCATCCTCAATTAGTCTATGTGTGTGTGTGTGTGTGTGTGTGTGTGTGTGCATGTGTGTGTGTGTGTGTGTGTGTGTGTGTGTGTGTGTGTGTGTGTGCTTGCTGGACAGATGCCCAACCCTCCATGATAGTGTGTTATATCTGGATTGGTCACACAACTGTGGAACATTGCGTGTGTGTGTGTGTGTGTGTGGAGGTCTGGGACAGCCCAGTTTTATATGTGTGATTGGAGGTGTGTGGTGTCCTTTAATGTCATTCAGTCCTTCACAGCCACACTACCCACACGTACACGTTTCATGACATCAGAGTAACAGGACTACTTGATAATCAACACTCGCCAGAAAGGGACCGTTGAATAGGGAGACGTGTGCATGTGTGAGTGTGTGGAAGTGTGTGTGAATGTGTGAATGTTGGAATCAAATGCGATGGACTCGGAAGCGTGGGACTCGGATTCGGACTGCAACTGGGGTGACTCGTCCTCGGATCTCAGCGAGGACGACGGTGAAGTCCGAGAGCATCAGTCAGAGTAACCCACTATGCTTTTGTGAAGATTATGATCATGCCATTTGTAATGGTTTGTTCCTGCGTTTACTTTAGGTTAGCACTGGACTTTTTGAGCATGGCTCAAAGTAGCTCATTATGACTGTCCTCCTTCAATTTGACATTTATAGCGTGAATAGAGTGTAGCGTATTTGTGTCTTGTTTTGGTTTCCATTGACTCCATTGATGTGGGTCAACTTTTAGCTGTGTGACATTAATATTTTCTGATTTAGTATGATTCCCACTGGGAAGGACGTCCTTGGTTGGTGTTAATGTGGATAGTGGTACATGTAAGCTATCGGGGCAGTTTGAAATATGAACCGTTATTCTTTAAGTATTTGCGAGAATTCAGATGCTGATTTCTAAATTGGTATAATCATTTTAATTAATCTTGTGTGTATACATATGAGTAATGTGCTTGATATCTGTCTTATCAATATGTTTATGGATATTGAGTATTGAATAATTGTATTTGAGTACAGGTTATATTTTCAGTTTTCAGTTAACAGTACGCTTAATGATTGTATGTTTTGTCCTTCTGCAGAGAAGACATCAGGACGGCTAATGTCATTGCAGCCGAAGCAGTTACTTGTCTGGTTATCGACAGAGAGTAAGTACCACTGATTTGTCTCTATGGTATAAATTAATGCTCTGCAACATTGTGTTTGTGTGTGATTATATTTGTGTGTGCATGAGTTTTTCTCTATGTGTGTGTGTGTGTGTGTGTGTGTGTGTGTGTGCTAGTGTCTGTGTTTGTGTGTGTGTGTGTGTGTGTGTGTGTGTGTAAACAAGAGAGCTATTCTCTTGAGGTCTGAAATGATCTGGGTCCCTTATGATCTTATATCCTCCATACTTAAGAACTAGAGCCATATGGTCCAACCATTACATCACTGACAACAATAACAGACACATTTGCCACACACTTAGACAGCACTCAATCCCTGGAGGCAGCTGATTGGTGAATAGGGTTTATCTCTGACTTGATTGATTGATAGCCTGTAATGGGATAACTGGCCAGGGCTGAGTGTCGCTGCCATTTCTGCCGCAGGCTAGCTATGGCTATGGTGAGGAAAGGGCAGACATGACCACCCTAATGGTGTGATGGATGCCAGAGAGTACGAGCTGTGAGGGGAGGGGAGGGTAAAGGCAGACGGGGGGGGGGGGGGGGGGAGCTGTATTTTAAGCAGGCTTTTTAACAGACAGCAGCGTAGCAGAGCTGTCATCTGTTCCCTCGTCGTAAACATCTCTCCAACACATCTCTGTCATTTCTCACATTGTCCTTCCTGTAATCCCACACTCTGACTATGTGTGTGTGTGTGTGTGAGAGAGAGAGAGAGAGAGAGAGAGAGAGAGAGTGTGTGTGTGTGTGCTGTGTGTGTGTGTGTGTCATTGTGTGTGTGTGTGCATGCAAGAATGTATCAATTTACTGTGTGTGTGTCCTTGTGATTGAGCTGTTCCAGAGGCAGCTGTGGGTGTGTGTGGATGTGTGTGTGGATGTGTGTGTGTGTGTAATGTCCTCCCTTACAGTGTGAAATAAAAATAACATGGTAGTCTAGCGGTATCAGTGTTTACATTCACACTGCAGTCACTCTGCGGTGGTCTATTAAAGACACCATGCTATTTTGGAACACACACACATAGCTGTACCTTTACACTAATGGGACCCAGACAAGGTTTTCAGATTCTACAGAGGATCTGTGTCACACAAGACACAACACCAAGCCGTGATCCATTTCTCTTCTGGGAAGCCAGGCTGAGTTTTGGAGAGGCAGTTTCAGACCAAGCAGTTCCAAGAACACAGCTATAAGAACTACTAACTGGTGTGGCTACCCCTAGAACTACACAGCAGCTATGGCTGCTTTTCTGTTTACATTTGCACAGCCAGTTGGAACGCTGAGGTGACGTAATGCATTCACGGAGTGTGGCGGTGGGCCAAAACATTGCGCAAAAACTTGTTTTTGGCTTTCCCCCTTAGATTTATAAAAGGGAGAAATGGACATTGTACAATAAAAATAAACATCATGAAGAGCCTCTTGCTATCTATTCTTATTTATTTTGGCTGATGCTTGTGTCCAAATCGTCTTACAGATATCAGTTAATTGCAGGGCCAGACTCTTTGGAGTGTCTTGCTCAAGGGCACAATGGTACCAGCTGGATATCATGCCGACCTGGCTCCTTATCCATTAAAACATGGTCTCGTCCGCTAAATATGTTTTTCTCCTGTAGTAAACGTGCCTACAATGCCCAAGCCAAATTGGAGGTCTTATTCACATATTCTTGACCCTCTCAAGCGACAAAACAGTGCTTCAGTGGACAATGTTGGTGGTTGATAGCTGTTGTTTTAAGTAGACCAAGCAAATTTAAACTTAGTGGACTAAGCAAATTTAAATAGAAGTTGAATGATTTTGACATCGATTTTACAAAATGGTCCTTTACTGCCTTGTCTACAGTATTTGACCAATCGACATGCACTGAAGTGATTACGGTTCCTATATGTGCAGGGATAAGACCCTACCCCAAATAAGAGCTAAACTAGGAACTGTGGTTATAAGAACTACAATCAGACCCAGTTCCAAGCAGTGCAAATATAGAAAACGTTACTGGAACTACATTTGACTACTTTTGTATTTTGTCTCCTGATTTTTCAGTTTCAGTTTTCAATTAATATTGAGTGTACCTGTACTTTATCTCCTTTGTTTGGAAAAGTTTATTTGTTAGCCTTTTACAGTTGAATAATTATTGAAAGGGGTGGAACTCTTGTACAAGCCCTTTGGACTTCGTTTCCTCCTTGCACCATTGATGTAAATGTGTGCTAAAAATAAATAAACAAACATAAAACTCCTCCTGTGCAAAAACACCTTTATTCACAGACATTCATTTGAATTGTTTAGCTCAGGGAGATAAGACAACAGACTTATAAACATGTGTCTTGTGTCTTATTGCCAGATAAGATCGTCGTTCTTCAAAGTCTGTGTGTGTGTGTGTGTGTGTGTGTGTGTGTGTTTAGAAATAACTTTCTAAATTCTATTTAGTCATTCATCATCTTAACCTGTCAAACCATTATAACTCCAACTTCATATAAATTAATAGAATATAATTAAAGCTTTTTTTAAGCTCTGCCAAAATATGAGAGGAATTCACTTGTCATTCCCAGTCTCTCTGTTCACTGAGCATTAATATGAGGTGGACGAAA
Organism: Alosa sapidissima; assembly: GCF_018492685.1. Lineage (NCBI taxonomy): Eukaryota > Metazoa > Chordata > Actinopteri > Clupeiformes > Clupeidae > Alosa > Alosa sapidissima. The sequence goes on along the minus strand of NC_055972.1, from coordinate 29,887,333 downwards.
AGGAATGAAATGATTCTGGCTCTCAAACTGTTCCCTACTACAGTTCTACTCTTATACGTCTTAACAATGCTTGAACTGTACATTACCTTAGCGACAGGAAGCCATAGAATCACATGTGTTTTAGGGTTCCTCACTTGTTTCTCTCCTGACATGAACTTCTAGAAGAGCCACATCTTACCTTTTTCTCAATGCTTATGTGACTGTAACTATATATGTTATACTGTTATGGGGTGTGTGTGTTTGTGTGTGTGTGTGTGTGTGTGTGTGTGTGTGTGTGTGTGTTTGTGTGTGTGATTGTGTGATGCCTGTAGCTGAGGCGATATCTGATTGTCCTGTAATGTCTCCTGCAGCTCCTTTAAACACCTCATTGGGGGACTGGCAGATGAATCCAGTAAAGGGCAAGAGGATGCTGAGGCCAAGGCCAAGTAAGTTACAACACTTGGCATACAGCACAATCTAACTACACACACACACACACACACTATCTCTCTCATGCAGCACAATCTACCTACACTACTACTGTAACGATCCTGTGTTCTCTATCCCTCCTTTGTTTACCTCCTGTGCCATGTGCTCCTGTGTTTACTTCCTGTCCCTGTGTTTTAGTTCCTGTCAGCCATGTGCTCCTTTGTTTGTTCCCCATGTGCCTTGTGTTTACCTACCTGTCACCAGTCTTTGTCTCCGCCCCATCTCCTTATTTGGTCGGTGCTTCCTGTCTTGTTAGTTTTCCCTCCGTTTCTGTTTCCACACCTGTTCCCCGTTATTGTCTTCTTGGTCTCGTCCAGTCCTCTGTCTTTCTGTTAATTAGTCTGTTAGTTTAATATTGGTTTCCACCTGTCTCTTGTTTTACCTTGATCATTGTCCACCTGTTCCCTGTTACCTATTGTGTATGTAAACCCTCTGTCTCCTCTCCGTCCTTGTCGGTTATTAGTCTATGTGGGTTGTGTTCCAGAATAAAGATTCTTGTATTTCAAAGATTCCCTTGCCTTGCCATACTTTGCCCGTGCAGCCGTGACAAGTACCACACTATCTCTCTCTCTCTCTCACACACCCCACCCCACCCCACCCCACCCCACCCCACACACACACACACACACACACACACACACTCTGTATGTGTGCGTTTGAATATAGATACACAGATGGTCCAGCTCTTTGGGCCCTTTCTGAATTAAGTGTGTGTGTGTGTGTGTGTCCATTTCCTACATTGCCTCCTGTCCATCTTTCTGAGTGCACCATATGGTTCGGTTCCCCTGGTTAGTGTTGAGGTTAATGGTGAATCTCATTTAAGTGGACAGAGATCACATGCACAGAGATTCAGACTCCCTGCGTAGTGTGTTTTCTTTTTCCCAGTCAAGCAGATAAGATGGCATGTGACATCTCATTAGCAAACAGCACATTGCAATTTCACAATCACCAATCACCACACAACATCACAACTTTTTTTTACTTAGCAGCATTTACTGGCGTAACGCTAGCGTTGAACAATCTGAACGTTGTCATAAATCACCCTCAAGCACACTGTAGATTTTTTTATTTAATTTATATAGTATATTTAGTATTTAGTTTAGTTAGTTTTTCTTATCTTCTTCTGTCTCTATTGTACAGTGGAGTTTAGTTATATGTTTATACTTATACTTATGTTTACCATTTCTGCTGTAAGTGCATGTTGTGTGTGATGTCTGTATGCTACTGAGACCTTGAATTTCCCCTTGGGGATCAATAAAGTATCTATCTATCTATCTATCTATCTATCTATCTGAACTTGGTTCAACTTTCAAAGCGCAACGCGAACGTATTCAATTGTCAGTTAAGGCAAACCATTTGTGTTACCATAGGAACGAGATAGAACTTATTATGGTCTGAGCGTTGTGTTACACTTGCCGCTGCCGCTTGCCGATGGCCAATGTGATCCCTGCCTAAGAGGGAGAGACAGTGGTAGCAGGGGACAGTCCACTGGGGAGAGGTGTCAGTCATGATGATGACACAGTGTGTGAGCTTGAGAAAGAGAGAGAGAGGGATAGAGAGAGAGAGAGAGAGAGGGAAAGAGAGAGAGATACGCTTAGCTGACATTGAGGAAGGTGGTGGTGGTAGCTTCAGCTGATGTTTGACTTGGCACCCTGTCAAGGCCAGAGCTAATCTCTAATCTCCAGATGTGATGTGTGTGACCCCGGGCTTGTCCTTCACGGTCAGTTCAGCTGTGTGTCATCGTAGCTGAAGGTGATGATAGGTGTGACCTGAGGGACTGATCCTGACTTTTCACCTTTGACCTTTCACTTTTGACCTTTCACCTTTGTGTGCCATGGCTAGTCTGGGTTCTATTCAGGACTGTACTAATCTGGGTCTGTTGTCACCTGTGGAGGTCTATTGTGTCTCTGTTGTGTGTGTGAAGAGAAAGGCACTCTGTGTGTATGTGTGTGTGTGTGTGTGTGTGTGTGTGTGTGTGTGTGTGTGTGTGTGTGTGTGTGTGTGTGTGTGTGTGTGTGTGTGTATGTTCTAATAGTCTGTCTTCTCACTTGTCTGTCTTCTCATAGAAGTTCATTGTGTCCTTTGTGAAGGCATCAAGTAAGAGCGTTAGTGCTGCGCTTCCTCAGGGGTCGTGTAAGGTGATTAGAAACTGAACTCTGCTATAAGCTCAGCAGAAGGGCCGCAGAGATAGATAGATAGATAGATAGATAGATAGATAGATAGATAGATAGATAGATAGATAGATACTTTGTTGATCCCCAAGGGGAAATTCAAGAGAGGCGAGAGTAACCAGAGACCTCGGGGAGCCTAGGGGTTCAGGGAGGGTGTGTGTGTGTGTGTGTGTGTGTGTGTGTGTGTGTGTGTGTGTGTGTGTGGAGAGAGTTGATGTTTAGGGTAAAGGCACAGTGGCCATATTGCACCAGTCGGACATGAGCTCTGGACAGTACTGTCCCACTGGACCAACCTCTCCTCCATCTACAGTAGAGCAGTTGGCTGTGTATTCCGTTTTGCTGAGCAAGTTGAAGGTTTGAAAGCGGTATGTGTTCAGTATAGATGAGGCATCCTCTTTTGAAATTGCCCAGAAGCAGGCTTTTTAATAGAGCTTTTAAGGCTGCTTTCCCCTCTCTCCCTCCCTCCTCTCTTCTCTCTCTTCTCTCTCTCCTCTCCCCTCTCCCTCCCTCCTCTCTCCTCTCTTCTCTCTCCTCATTTCCCTCACAGGATCAAAAGAGTATATATACTTATACTCCTCTCCTCTCCTCCCTCTCTCCTCTCTTTCTCTTCTCTCTCTCCCTCCCTCCCTCTCTCCCCTCTCTCCTCTCTCTCTCCCCTCTCTCCTCTCTCTCTCCTCCCTCTCTCCCCTCTCTCCTCTCTTTCTCTCCTCTCTCTCTCCCTCCCTCCCTCTCCTCTCTCTCCCCTCCATCTCTCCCCTCTCTCCTCTCTCTCTCCTCCCCCTCTCCCCTCTCTCCTCTCTTTCTCCTCTGCTAATCCACAGCATCTGTCATCCTCCTCTCTTCGTCACTTCAAAGGGACATTCTCCTGTCAGTGTTATAAAGATACGTCTCTGTTACACTTTACACACACACACACACACACACACACACGCACACACACACACACACACGCACACACACACACACACACGCACACACACACACACACACACAGCCTCCTATCCCCACTGCTTTGCTTCAACTGAACCCAGACCATAATAACAAATCTCCATTACAATCACAGTGGAGGAAGCTCATTTTTAATTGGCTGCTATGGGATGTGCATTGTGATGTGTCCTCGTCTGAGAGAGCAGCAATTTGCTTATTTGTTTTGTCTCGCGCTGTCAAAGCAGCTGTTATAAGCATCTGCTGTTTCACAGTTACAGTCACAATGGCCGAATTAAAGAGAATTTTAAATCAGCCTGTTAGAGGTAAATCATTTATAGGCAGGCAAAGTTTCTAAAGAAGTGAATTAAGTTTCCTGAAAACTAGGACATTTGTGTGTGTGTGTGTGTATGTGTGTGTGTGTGTGTGTGTGTGTGTGTGTGTGTGTGTGTGTGTGTATATACATACACGTACAAGCACCCATCCTTAAGCCACACTGTAATAGCTAGCTAACTGGAGCATACTCAGTTCAGTGCATCTTCGACTCAATCAGAAGTAAGCGATTAGATGCTCCCAGCTGTGGCCACTCCTGGGGGAAGCATGCAGGGGGCTCTCCTAGCAGCTGTGGCCCATCAGAGGGCCCTGGCCCTGGACTGGGAGGGAGTCCCACAGCCCTGGAGCTCTGGAGCTGTCAGATGGAGGACACATATGCATTCAGTAACACGCGCACACACACACACACACACACACACACACACACACACACACACACACACACACACACACACACACACTCACACTGACACATATAAACACACAGACATAACAATACAGTACACATATACACACAAAGAAACATGCCCATAGAAACTATGGTCATTTTTTGTTCACAGTAGTACACCTTTTTCTAGACTCATGAACTACAGTGGGTGGAGGAGGGTCACGTTGATTGGCTGCTATGGGAGTGGCATTGTGCTGCGTCCATGTCTGGGGCTGCTAAATGACTTGCTTATTTTAGCCTATGCTGTCAAAGCAGGTCTTTGACAGTGAAATGCTCATGGGAGTATGCACTTACATGGACATGGACTTCACTTGCAAATCTACATACGTGCTTTACGTTGGAGTGTTCTTCATGTTATAGGTTAGTTGTTATATCACTGGAATGAGCACTAAATATTACCACTTCAGTGCTTTCCTGGAATAATGCAAACAATAATCAGGTTTAGCTAACAGTATACCCTTTAGTAAAGTATAGTACAAATCACTATGATCACTGTGGCGTACAAGCTGGCGTAGCCTCTTAGCAAGTTGACATTTAGATGTTGAGAGATCTGAGTCTCAAGGAGCATCCTAGACTATTTCATGAGGATCTGAGAATAGTGTATTCTACTCAGGAAACACAGAGAGGAGGAGAGAGAGAGGCAAGAGAGAGAGAGAGAGCGAGAAAGAGAGAGAGAGATGGAGATGGATAGATAAAGAAAGATCATTGTTTTTGCTCTGAGACTGTTGGTGATTAGAAAACTGAAAACAGAAGAAAAAACAGAACAGAAAACTGGTGGAAACTAACAAACAGAAAACTAATTTATACAAAAAAGTGTAAGTTCCAAAGGCTGAAGGACTGTAGCCTGAGGATAGAGAGCTATTGGCTAGGAGCACAGGAAGCTCTCTGTCTGAGGTTGAGCAATGTAAAGAAAATGAAAAAGATTGGAAACCTACATTATAACAGATTCAAAGAGAGTGGGTACCCCATATCCTGAAAGGGTTTTTTCATTCATTTTAAAAATTGTTGTCTGCTACCCTCTAGTGGTGTGTTAGGGTATTATAATGAGATCCAATGGCGTTGTGTTGGAAGTGTTAGGAATTATCAAAAGACAATGCCTAATGTAAATTTTAAACATTGAGAAATAATATATTTTTTAGACAAATTCAAAGACGACATAAACATTTGTGTTGTCTTTAACATATGCTGTAAGTTAAAGGATCAATTGTCTGTGGTCAGCAAGCTTTGAGTAGCTGTTTAACATATTCAACTTTAAAGAAAAAAAAACATATAGTTCAGCTGGGCCATTTCGCTGTCCCTCTGGTTTGGCTGGCCCCTTCAGTGGACCGGTGGTATGGATATAGGAATGTAAATGGGTAATAACACCATACCACAGACATAAACAGTACAGACCCTGAAAAAAAAATCTCAAGTATGCTAACATTTCAACAATGATTAACCCTTTGTTTTGGTTCGTATACTTTTGATAGTGCAATCTTGGCCAAAATCAGTTATACTTTGACAAAGGTTTGGACTGAGATCTACTTAAGTTGACATCTTAATGACATTCTTAACTTAAAATACAAGACACGGCTGTTACTCTTACAGTTTTCTACACAAACATAAGGCTGTGGTATTTGTCCCTAGTAAAGTTAAAATGTAACATATGTCAAATATATGCTAAAATTAGCACAAAACACTTAATTTAAAGGAACCGTATGTAAGAAATGTATTTCAATTCATCATAAAATGGCCCTGATGTCACTTGACATTAAGAAATCATGTTCATTTGAAATACTTATATCACTGACAACAGTAGTCCGGTCAGGATATTGTCATTTAAAAAGTGAAGTTGCAGCCCTCAACTGATGTTGATGTTGTCATGTTGTGTTTTGGCCTGATGTGCCACCCTCCACCTATCTACTAATCACAAAGTCAGTAGTATTTCGGCATCCGGGTTGCCAGCTCTGCCAGTCAGGGGGGAGGGGGAGGGGATGGGGATACACTGCTCTACAGTAATTTGAAAGTGATTGCAGTACCAGTTTTGGCCACAATCTTACATATGGTTCCTTTAAGAACACAGGCATTTAAATAAGAGTTTTAAAAAATCCCCTGAAATTTCCCTTCATCCATGCATTTTCCTTTTTTTTTAATTTATAGAACCATCAAGTATACAAAACATACTTTTTCAGCGCATCTTAGAAAGAGGTATTTCTTCATTATGTTTTGCCATGGAAAAATACTGATCCCTTCACACAAACTAGAAAAACACACACACACACACACTCAACAGCATGATGTATGAAGACAGCTTGTGTTGAGGCTAGACTCCTCTCTTATTCACTTCCATTCATAGTGGATGATTGGGAGGGGTCCTGTTGCTCACTAAACAGTATATGTGTGTATACATCTGTGTGTGTGTGTGTGTGTGTGTATGTGTGTGTGTGTGTGTGTGTGTGTGTGTGTGTGTGTGTGTGTGTGTGTGTGTGTGTGTGTGTGTGTGTGTGAAAGTGTATGATTCACTTTGAGACCTGGTTAAGAGAGGTCTTGTTGCTCATATGCTATATGTGTGTATAAGTGTGTGTGTGTGTGTGTGTGTGTGTGTGTGTGTGTGTGTGTGTATGTGTGTGTGTGTGTGTGTGTGTGTGTGTGTGTGCTCAGCGGCTGGCCTGCGTCCTCATTCCTCTGGTCAGCAGTGCTGTTTGTGGTCAGCCTTGGCCGGGAGAGGCTGTTGTCCTGATGAGCTCTCCTACACGAGCGAGGACAGGTTATCCCACCACAGGACACAATCCAACAGCATAGCTGACCTAGAAAGATCACACTCACTCGGGCACACACACACATACACACACACACACACACATTTATTCAGACACACATATTGAGGCACGTGCGCGCACACACACAGACACACACACACACACACACACACACACACACATACACACACACACACACACACACACACACACACACACATACACACACACAAGCATGGTTAATCCAAACGGAGCTCGATGGGCAGAGTTATTATACATGTAGGCGTAAGCAATGTATCAGAAGATGTTGTTAAGCTTGACACTTCTAAATACCATGCCACACACGTACATTTCCCAGAAATCCTTGTGACCTCACTACTGTCCAAATCAGTGCGTTGTAATAGGCTCGTTTTATGCCCACAGGCACTTTGATGTGCTTTTTGTTGAGGAAGAGGCTAACGCGGTTGACCGCAAGAGTTATTGGCCCAAGTAGAGCTGTTGTCCAAGTTTTATAAACAAACCCCCTCCGTGTTGCGGCACATGGTCCTTGAATTCTTTAACTCTGCCGTGTTTCATGTGTACTGTCAACAACACAGCACTGGGGCATTCTGCTGATGAAAGCACCCAGATCAGCATGCCCTGAGTAAACAGTAACCAATGACTGGACTCTTGTTTCTACACACACACGCACGCACACACACACACACACACACACACACACATGCACACACGCGCGTGTACGCACACACATAGAAACGTGTACACACATTCAATCATGCCTGCACACACACAAACACACTTAAACACATACACACACAGATACAAACACTCACACACACACACAAACACACAGACACACCTCCCGTATATTAATAGTGACAACCTGCAGGCTCCACTACATCAATGCTCAAGGAGTAGCAGTGGCTATAAATAGCTGCATGGGCCGGTAGTGGAGGAGAAGAGACAGTTTGGACATCAAGTGTGTCTTGAGTAGCCATAGAGGACCTTTTGGATCGGAGCTGGCTGCTAATCCGGATGAGTGTGCTTTTCTCGCGGGATTTGGAGCAAAATGAGAATGCGAGTGTGCTTTGGGGACGATAGAGAGAGGGAGCGGGAGAAGGCTGTGTCCTCCTCTCTCTCGAAGGCGGCCTCTCTCAAATGCTTTCCTCTCTTGCGTCTGTTGTCCTGCAGGTACGAGGTGGAGAACGCCTTCTTCTTCAGCATCAACCTCGCCGACTTTAACATCATCGACACGCTCGGGGTCGGAGGTTTCGGCCGAGTGGAGCTGGTAAGTAAACCAGAGACTTCTTAGAAAGCCCTCCATGGTGCGTCATCTGCAGATCTCTGTGATACAATGTACACATTAGTAGACGACTGTTTTTTCTCAGTTTTCTGTTTTTTCTGCAGTTTTTAGTTTTTTAATCACCAACAGAGTGATCTTTCTTTCTAAGTAAACACAGTGCTCTTTCTTTCTCTCTTTCTTTCTTTATCTATCTGTTTTTTGTTCTCTTATATACTGAGGGTAATACTGAGGGTGTAACATGCAAATCTAATAGGATGCCTGTACTGGATGAAATCATGTATCATGTGATACGATGGTGTTGGTGATGTCATGGTTTGAAGATTGATTCAGTAAATAGGTAGTCATGTCTCTAGTTTGAAGATTGATTCATTAAATAGGCAGTGATGTTGTTTCAATAAATTAAAATCTCTCTCTCTCTTTCCCTCTCTCTCTTTTTCTCACTGTCTCTCTCTGTCTCTGTCTCTTCTCTCTCTCCCTGTCTCTCTCTGTCTCCTCTCTCTCTCTCTCTCTCTCTCTCTCTCTCTCTCTCTCTCATTTTCCAGGTTCAGCTAAAGAGTGACGAGTCCAAGACGTTTGCTATGAAGATCCTGAAGAAGCGCCACATAGTGGACACGCGGCAGCAGGAGCACATCCGCTCCGAGAAGCTCATCATGCAGGAGGCTCACTCCGACTTCATCGTCAGGTGACCACTGCAGACCCCACATCCAACACACTCCTCGCTCCTAGACCTCGCACCTTGCAAACAAATATTTTAATTCTGTGACACAGAACAGGCGTACAGTGTGATAGAAATATGTGGCAGCTGACATATTACAGTCTGCTTAACACAAGATCCTCACCCGTTCGCCTGAACTCTGGCACTGAGTTAAGAGATGCCCTGAAGTAAGTAGAGGCGCCACATCGTTTTCCTCAGTCTGTAATCTTCCATTTATCATGAGGGAGCTTTATGCATAGTTGTGGAAATAGCTGTCACAGCGTAGGAAAATGTGGGAATATGTAGACTACTAATGAGAAAGTGAGACTGTTATTATGCTTCTGTATCTTAACTAATTAATATTTATAAACATCAGTCACATAACAGCATAACATTTGACAATAAACACATTTACGTTTATTATTATTTGATCCCTATTTATTCATGTCTTCTTCATCTGTAAGGATGATGCACATAAACACTAGATGTGCAGAGCGGTACATAATATTCCCGCCTCCCAGTCCAGCACATGTTTTCCACAAAAATAAGTCACGCTGAAAGGCATATATGATTCTAACTGTCTCACTGAATTGCATTATGCACACTCAATTCTCACTGGTATCTGCTAGACAACAAGTACCAAAACATGATTAGTTCATAGATTTCACATGTAATATACATTTTATACAACCCCACCCCCATCTTGCCTGTTCATAATTCTGAGAAATTCTTGAATTGTGTGCATGTGTGCGTGTACATGTTTATGTTTATGTGTGTGTGGGTGTGTGGGTGGGTGTGTGCGTGCATGTGCATGTGCTTGTGTGTTTGCCTGTTTATGTGCCTGTGTGTGTGCATGTGCATGCATGCGTATATATGTCTACTGTGTGAGTATGTCATACGTAGGATTACTGTGAATGTATGTGTGTGCGTGTGTATCTGTTTATGCACATGTGTGCATATGGAATGGGTTTACAAAACCCATCCGAAAGCGATGGTTCCATGCTATCCATGTGGGGTTACATGCCCACCAAGTTTCGTGTACCCCGGTCTTTCAGTGTCCCGGGAATCCTTGTTGGTGTACGGTCACTAAATGTACACATAAATTATTTTATTGTAAGGCCCCCCATGAACGAAAGTCCACGAAACTTGGCATGCATTCGGAGTTTGTTTTGACCATGTCAGCCAGAGATATTGTGATTACAACACCTAATTTTTTGCTTTTTAATTTTTAACTAGGTGGCGCTATACATGAAATAAGTGGTAATGGGATGGGTTGACATGCCCCCTTAAGACCAACATACAAAAAAAAGGTGGATCTCCTAGGCCCTACGGTTCTCGAGATATTCATAGAAAACTGTCTCCGGGCACCTACAGGCCAGTTGGTGTATAGTAACATAAATTAATTTATTGTATGGCCCCCCATGAACGGAATTCCACAAAACTTGGCGTGCATTCAGAGGGTGTCATAATGATCCTACACTTCCAATTTCGTGCAGTTTTGACTATGTTAGGTCACAGATACCTGCGATTACAACACCTCATTTTTACTTTTTTGTGTTTAACTAGGTGGTGCTATACATGAAATGAGTGGTTATGGAATGGGTTGACATGGCCCTTTGAGATCAACATACAAAACAAAATGGTCCTCCTAAACCCTACGGTTCTTGAGATATTCACAGAAAACTGTGTCTGCCCTACCCTCCTTTCGGGGGGTCCAGTCCAGCAGGGGGGCTACAGATCAAAACGAAAAAAGGAGGTTCCATGCTATCCATGTGGGGTTACATGCCCACCAAGTTTCGTGTACCCCGGTCTTACAGTGTCCCGGGAATCCTTGACGGAAATTTGGACATGCGAAAAAGAAAAAAAAAAAAAAACTGACTAAACCAATATGACCGCCTCTTCACTGCGCGGCGGTCATAATAAAATGTTTTGAAAGGAAAATTATTATTATTTTGTTTACAACACAGCTATGCGGTTTCTACACGTTGCAGCTAATATATTTAGACAGGTGATATTTTTGAGATATGTGCTTTCTAGAGGCATTTCTTAGTAAAAGTTGGGAACAGGGCTTTTTAACATAATTAAGGTGTGCTGAATCCAACTAGCCCTGTTCCCAAGCTGAATTTTGAGTTTATCACCATCTAATTAGCATAAACAAAATGGTTGCCAAAATGGCGATTTTGGGCACTTTCTTTGGGCGGATGTCATTATACCATATAAATTAATTCATATTGTTCACAGAAATCTCCCTTGGCCAATAGATCAAGGATACAGGCTGTGAAAAAAAGAAAAATATCTATTATTATGCCTATGCTAATTACCTGAAAAAAACCTTTGAAAAATTTAATTGTTAAAATTTTATAACTGAGCAGGCACATGGTATTTGATGAATGAGACTTGTGTTTTTTGAGGGTCAAGAAAGATGTGTAGTGATGAAATGTAAAGTTTAATTGTGGCCTACTGGTTAGGGCTTCGGGCTTGAAACCAAAGGGTTGCCGGTTCGATCCCCGACCAGTAGGAAAAATGTGGGTGCTGGAAAGGTTGAGCACTTCAGCCGTGGATGTGGGCATACTCTCCCATGCCCACATCCACGGCTGAAGTGCCCTTGAGCAAGCACCTAACCCCTCACTGCTCCCCGAGCATCACTGTAGCAAAGCAGCTCATTGCTCCAGGTTAATGTGTGCTTCAATGTGTGACCTGTGTGTTCACTAATTCACAGATGGGATAAATTCAGAGACCAAATTCCTTGTATATGCAAATATACTTGGCCATAAAACCTGATTTACATTACATTTTACATAATTGAAGTGAATTAGGTTGGTAATGTATGTAGTCTCGGAGTAAGTTACATAGGCCTTTTTCGGTTTCACTTTACCCATTTGGGTAACACTTTACGGTAAGGGTACATGAATTATCATGAATTCATGCATGAATTAATTCATGATTTATGTATTACTTCATTCATTAATATCTAATTAATCATCAGGAATTTACTGAGTTCATAGTTTGCCATTTGTGACCACATACATGAACACATTACTAAAGTAATAGATACGGTGGGCACATCATTATGAATTATGATGTATTAAGCATGATCATGACTATTTATTTTTCTGCCAAAAATGTGGTCATCACTGCTCAAATTCTGATTTGAACATAACTTAGGAGTTCTCTAAACACATGTCATTATTCACTACTTCAGTTGAGGGGCCACAAATCATAAATCATACTGATATACCCATCACACCTAATGCTTTAGTTGATGTGTTGTTCATACATGAGGTCATCATGAACGAGAGTATATGAATTCATGTAAATTCCTGATGATTCATAGGATATAAAGGAATGGAGTAATGCATAAATCATGAATTAATTCATGCATGAATTCATGATAATTCATGTACAGTACCTTTACCATAAAGTGTTACCCATATTTATTCATAACCTTTGTGTTAGTAAAATTATTGAATGTCCTGTGAATTAATAGCTAGATGAATAACTTTATAACTAATGCAAGTTCAAGTTACTTTATTTGTACCCAGAGGTAGATTTTGTTTGCAGTATAGAGTGCTTCAAGAGAATTTGCCAGAACAGGAGCACAGAGGATGCCATCTTTACGGCAATTCACTCCGCCCTGTCCCTCCTTGACAATAGCAACACCTATGTGAGAATGCTGTTCATTGACTTCAGTTCAGCATTCAACACCATTGTCCCCTCCAAACTGATCACCAAACTCAGTGAACTGGGCATCAATACCTCCCTCTGAAACAAGATTCTGGACTTCCTAACCAACAGACCGCAGTCTGTTAGATTAGATATCCTCACCCACTCAACCCTCACCCTGAACACCGGCGTGTGCTAAGCCCTCCTTTACTCCCTCTTCACCTACAACTGCATATCTGTACATGGCTCTAACACCATTGTCAAGTTTGCAGACAACACTACGGTGATTGCTCTGATCAGCAACAATGATGAGACAGCCTGCAGGGAGGAGGTCCAGCACCTAACATCGCGGAGCACCGACAACAACCTGGCTCTCAACACCAAGAGGACCAAAGACCTCATTGTGGACTTCTGGAAGTCAAAAGCTAGCACACAAAGCCCCATCCTCATCAACAGGACTGAGGTGGAGTATGTCACCAGTTCATGTTTCTGGGTGTCCACATCTCTGTGGACCTCTCTTGGACCCTCAACACCTCTACCTTGATCAAGAAGGCTCATCAGCATCTCTTCTTCCTGAGGAGACTAAAGAACACAACCTCTCTCCTCAGATCCTGGTGAACTTCTAAACCTCTACCGCTGAGGAGAGCATCCTCACCAACTGTGTCACAGTATGGTATGGCAACTGGTATGCCCCCCCCCCCTCCAGGTGCCTCCTTGCCTGTACCTGTTGAGGTGTTCATGTCGATGCCAACCTTCACAGGAACAACAAGGAGGCGAACATTTTGGCCCTATCCCACCCATAGTATTTTATTTATATTTATAAATGTACATACTGTAATTACACTTAAACATAGCAATATTCTACTGATCTTTATACTGTACATACTGCACATACAATTTTTAGTACTCTGCACAATGACAATGAAGGTAAATCTAATCTAAGATAATCTAATCAAATGAAACATGTGACTGCTGGCCATCTTTCCCATTTGGAATCAAAGATATGATGCTCGCTTGTTAGTTAACGGTTGTTCGTGATTAGTTCAATGGAACTCCAATGATTTTAAACTCCAAACATGTGTCCACCCACCACGAAGATGTTTACCAATGAAGCCAGGCTCTTTGCCAAAGAGGAGCGTAAACATAGTCAAGAGCATGCTTCACGAGGTGATAATAAGGCTAATTAGCATAATAATAGTTTTTTTTTTTGCATTTTTAGATTTTTCATAGCCTTTACTTTTTATTTATTGCCCACGGGAGATTTCTGAGATGCACAGATGTGAACAATATTAATTTATTTACATGGTATAATGATGCCCATCCAAAGAAAGTGCCCAAAATTGCCATTTTGGCAGCCATTTTGTTTATGCTAATTAGATGGTCAAAAACTCTTCTGCTTGGGAACAGGGCTAGTTGGATTCAGCACATGTTAATTATGATAAAAAGTCCTGTTCCCAACTTTTACTAAGAAATGCCTCTAGAGCCATATACAAGGACTTTTTCTTGAAATAGCACTTGTATAATTGGAAGTTATTGTGTACACATCTAACTGTAAATCTGCCATTTCTTTCCAGACTGCACAGGACGTTCAAGGATAGTAAATACCTGTACATGCTCATGGAGGCGTGTCTGGGAGGAGAACTGTGGACCATTCTCAGAGATCGGTGAGAAGAAAGACACATCCTATTCTAATATCATTAAACAACGACATCATAACATGAGAGCCTTATTCACAAATTTTCCTATTTAAAATGAATTGGTTATTTTACATATATAGAACCCACTGTAAGGGACAGATGACCTGTATTTTACTTCAATACACACTAAACTTAAAGTGTTTGTTTTGTATTGTTACATTAGAATCATGTAAGGTATTGTTTCAGAGCCTTCAGGAATCTCTTTCCCGTCACTAACAGTATTCGTCTGTGTCGTCTGTTTGATCCAGAGGTTCATTCGAGGACGCCACCACCCGTTTCTACACGGCGTGTGTGGTGGAGGCTTTCGCTTATCTGCATTCCAAAGGCATTATCTACAGAGACCTCAAACCAGAGAACCTGATACTGGACCACAGAGGCTATGCTAAACTAGTGAGTGAGGACTCATCCTCTTGTCCCCAGACTTCCCTCAGAATCAGGGGCATCAGAAACACAGCCTGGTGGCCAGATGTTTTGGGTAGGAAGGGAAAAGGAAAAAGAAGAGAGAGAGAGAGAGAGAGAGAGAGAGAGAGAGAGAGAGAGAGAGAGAGAGATTCACATCCAGTTGTCACTAACCATGTGTAATAAGCAATATCTCTATGTTATGATTAATTCATTAACCACAGCATTGCAAACCATCCTCAGGAACAAAGATGCAGTAAAGGAAAAATGCGGTTTGCTGCACCGACAATTACAGTATGTTGGCATAGCCATATTAGTTAGTTAGATACTTTATTGTCCCCATAGGCAAACTGTTTTACAGTGAGTACAACATTATTATAACGTCAGTCCACAGTACCCCAGTGTTACACAGTGGCCCTTAGTGAGTTAGAGATGCTGGTGAAAAAGAGAAAGATATGGAAGGTAGGGCATTTCAAGAAAGAGAGAGCAGGGTACAGGTATGCCAGCAGTACATAATAAAACTTTGTGTCTTGTTTGCTTGTAAGACGTGGGTGCAATAAAGGAGTATATCATCAAACAGCAATCTGATACCCAGGCAGAAAAATTATAATGATCATGAGAATGACAGTGACAATGTCTCATTCCAACAAGTCCGGCCCACTTCCCAATATGAGTCTGACACCCTCTATATCGTAGCACGGAAAATCCAGACCCTAATCTAGAAAATTAAGGGTCTGGCCATGACTAATGTAATGGCCCAACTCGAGGGGCAGCACCAAGTATGCATTTGAAAATCTCACTGCACCCAATTGGATAACACTACGACCAATGTTTACTGACTGATTCATTGCAGCACTGTCGTCATCTGTTTAGCTGGCCTCTGGCCCGGCTATATCAGATACACCGATGTGATTGGTTCCTCGCGATGCAAGGGGTAAAAGTAACGTGCATCATTACTCATTGCCAGAGTGTCTCGCAGAGACAATTCAAATTGTGCTCTCTCGAGAACTCCAGGGATTTCCAGGGTACCTTTATCTGACCTTGAAGTTACATTGTTATTTTGATGTTTGTTTGAAAATGTTCCAAAATGGGTGAGCAAAACTGTATAAAGATATACAACCCCTGAACTAGAGGGAAGTCTGAGCTGGTTCTGTTGTGGACAGGTGGACTTTGGCTTTGCCAAAAAGATTGGCTTTGGGAAGAAGACATGGACGTTCTGCGGTACGCCGGAGTATGTAGCTCCAGAGATCATCCTGAACAAGGGCCATGACATCTCAGCGGACTACTGGTCCCTGGGCATCCTCATGTACGAGCTGCTCACCGGGAGGTAAGCACAGATGACTAAAGGGGGCCTCAGACACAATGCAGACCATGACACTACTGCGCTCTGAAATACATTAATTCCAATGGCTGGATCACCTCAGTGACGGTGTGTCGCTGTGGTTAGCAAAGACCATAGATGTCAAACCTCCCGTTTTTCCGTGTTTCTCACGTATCTTAACTTTTTAACCATGCTGTCTTCCCATTTTAATATTTTCCCGTAAAATATCCCGTATTTGAACTATCTCATACCATTAGCTCTGCCATCGGACCTGTCAGTCTCTGTACAGTTGTGCTGTTGCTACCACCTTGCCTTTCCAGTGAAACAGATGTTTTCAAAGCATCGTTTTGTTTGCTTGAAAGCGACCTTAAAGTGAGCCTGTTTAAGATGATGGTGTGGTTGTCGTGATAGCACGATTCAGTGGCGCCTGCATAATGTACGGCCATACGCACTGTGCGTACCGGCCTGCCATCAGGCTACTCCGCTACGAGTAGGGAAAGAATCCCCCCCTGTTTGTATATTCACTCTAAGTTGGCCTACTATAACTTCCCAACTCTGCACTGTAGCCCATAAACTGCATGACAGGCTATTTATATTTCTCTCTAAAATAACCAAATGCATTTGTTTAACTTTATGAAGAAGAATTACGCACTAGGCTACTTGGAACGCACACATTTTGTTTGCGCAGGAGAGAGAATGACAGAGCACAGGGGCATTGATTACAGAACTTTAGCCTTTTTGGGGCTGTATAAAGTTGACCAAATTAATATAGGCTGTTGTTAGACATGAATAAAGTACTTTTAAAGTACTGGCTTGGCTACATTATTAGCTGACCAATGCACAAGCTTGCAATTGCAAAACGGACTAATACTGCAACCCTTCCAACGTTGGGGGACGAATGTTGACATTTCCCCGTGTTTTGGGTGAGAAACCCAGGAAATCTCATGGCAAAGACTAGTATGCCACTCATCAAGCTTGCACCTGTGCCAGGGTCAAAGTTCAATATTGCTAGACTTGACCATGACGTGCTTTTGAGAAATACCATTTTTTTTTAGTTGGACCGAGTGGCCAGTACAGCCCAAATCACTTTGTATGTGAAAGCGTCACAACAGATGGGTCAAATTTGGAATGTCCTGCACAAACTCAAATGGGCACACCATAGCCTGTACATCCAATTGAATGCACACAGAATGAGTCTATGCTGGATTATGCAGTACTGATGGAATGGATGGCTTGCTTATTTAAGAATCTCTGTCTTAGCAGTGTCCTGTGCTTGAGTATCCCTGACTATAGGCTCATGAACAGGCCTAATAGTCACATCGTACGCACTTATGGGAAATTCAGTGAATGTTAGGTTGTATGTCAGGTTCCATGAAGGGTTATTGATGGGGAAATGCTGTGTTTTTGTAACTCCATGATAAGCCAGCATTGTATCCACAGAAAAGCTTTTTGGAGATGGAGAGTGCCCAGTTTTTGTTGTGCTTCTGAAACACATTTCAGATTTCAGACAAGAATTCAGACAAAAGTTGTTGTGTGTATTAGTAGTGTAATTATCAAGTTTGTACAGCCAAGCCTTTTCCTCAGGCTCACCGCAGTTTGAAAGTAGCTCTTGGACAACTCATAAGACAGTTGGGAATTCAATATTGGAAAAGTTGTGAGAAACCTGTCTCGTATTTTGATACTTTTGAAATGCAGTCCTCCATTCTCTGGACCGGATCCCATGAAGACTTACAACATCATCCTAAGAGGCATTGACATGATTGAATTCCCAAAGAAGATCACAAAGAATGCTGCCAACCTCATCAAAAAGCTATGCAGGTTAGACTGAACATGCTCCACTTAACCCTCTATGTCCCGTTTCCCAATCCAATTGAGTGACAATGTGTTATTGTCATACATCTGTTCTATTGTTGACATTAATCTGATGCGTTATTGTCATTAATTTGATGTAATATTGTCATTAATACGATGCATTATTGTCATTAATCCAATGTGTTATTGTCATTAATCTGATGCGTTATTGTCATTAATTTGATGCGTTATTGTCATTAATCCGATGCGTTATTGTCAATAATCTGATGCGTTATTGTCATTAATCTGATGCGTTATTGTCAATAATCTGATCAACCTGCTTTCAGGGACAATCCGTCTGAAAGACTGGGAAACTTGAAAAATGGTGTCAAGGACATCCAAAAGCACAAGTAAGTGTTACAAAATCACCTTGTATTTGTCACTGATTTATCAACAACATTAACCACAACAATTTAGCAAATACTGCAAATACTGCATGTGTTCTTGGGGCTATTTAGGTGTGATGGTGTGTGATGTCTCAGTACAGGTGCATCTCAACAAAATAGAATATCATGTAAAGGTCCGTAATTTATTTCAAAAATGGGAAACGTTCATATAATCTAGATTCATTACACATAAAGTTAAATATTTGAAGCCTTTTTTGGTTTTAATCTTGATTGTTCTAATCTTGATGATAACAGTTTACATCTCATGAAAATCAAAAATCCAGTATCTCAAAATATTAGAATAAAGAACTTAACTTAACTTATTATACAAAAATGTCAACCTGAGAAGAGCTCTAAACAGCTAATCAAAACACCGGTAATGGTTTCCTGAGCCTTTAATCTCTCAGTCTGGGCAGGGCAATGGACTTTTGCATGATATTCTCATTTTTTGAGATGCACCTGTATTCTGTTAAGAGGATGATTTATGATTGGCGACAGTGAAGTCATGGCTATTTGTCTCATGATTTTCCACAACAGATGGTTCGAGGGCTTTAACTGGGACGGTCTACGGAAAGGCACCCTCTCCCCTCCCATCATCCCCAACGTGAGTGCACAGAAACCTGGGAAACACCAAAAACACCACTACATGACAAATATCATCTGAGCTGAGCAAAAACATTAAACAGACCCCATTGAGTCTTTGATTATTAATGTGAGATATGTTATACCATACACTGACTAAACCTCATCAATTGACAGATTTGATGTTTCTGCAAGTACTCAGATAAATGATGGAACTCTGTCTCTTCCATGTCTGTTACCCAGGTAACCTCACCAACGGACACAAGTAACTTTGACAGTTTCCCAGAAGACAACGAGGAACCCCCACCTGATGACAACTCAGGCTGGGACATGGATTTCTGAACCCACCATACACAGACAGACTGAAAGACTAAATCCAACTACATATATGCACACACACACACAACCACACACACACCCACCCACACACACACACACACACACACACACACACACACACACACACACACACACACAGACACTGTTACAGTGTGGTCTTGGTTCAAGGTCTTAGAGGCAGTCATATGATAGGAATAGGTCTAGGATGAGGCCACCAATATGCCTTCGCACTGGGAGAGAGCTCAAGTGGGATTTCAGGGCTTGTTCACACAAACAAACAGACAGACACACACACAAACTCCAAACGTAGCTCAAATATAAGCGATGCCTATCAAAGAGTGTGACTGCAAAAAGTATGTGTGGGAATGTTTGCAAATGTATGTTCGGGAGAGAAAGACTTACATTGACTTAATTTGCGTGAATGGACAGTATGTGTTTATGTGTGTTCTATTTAGATATTTTTGTGTGGACGCTATTTACTGTAGGTCAGGATAGGGTGGGTAGGGGTTGACTCATAAGGACCTCGTGCATGTCTCCCATGACGGCCTCTGACTGGTTGGAACACTGGTTCATGCACCAATCTCTGTGAAAAACGATGCCTGAGTGTCCAAAAAGCTAAATGCTCATTGGCTCAAATCACTGTACGTCCAAGCTCATCCAGCCTATCAGGAGAGGAGAGCTGTAGACAGACCTGAATGTTGTTGCTCTTAATTTAGTCATGCATATGGCACATGTACATAGCCACATATAAACACTCCAACTCGTGTGCAAACACTCACTTACATAGCGTAGTAGTATTTATCTCTTAAATGAAAAAGAAAAGACAAAAAGTACAAGGATGGTTTTGTTTGTATTTCTTTTAAGTTTACTTCAAGATTAAGGGACATATTTTATTTTGACTGACCTTACATTTTCATGTATGACCCATCTGCAAAAGAAGCTTTTGTCACATACAATCCCAGCATTCTCTCGCTTTCTCTCTTTTTCTTTCTTACTTTCTTTCTCTCTTTTTCTTTCTCACTTTCTTTCTCTCTCTCTCTCTCGTAGTTCTGCAGTTATGTAGGCGTTGTGGATGAGCATATGCTGTGCCGAATCACAGCCCCACAAATAGAACACGTGTGCCTCTCAAATAGAAATTCGTTCATTTCATTTCTCAGAGAGCCCTTCTGTAGCCACAGTCTTCATATTTCCCACCGTCATTTTCTGACTGCAGTGGTTTGTGTGGCTGTGGAAGCGCAGCCAACCTACTGTTCCTCTGCTAACCTACGCTCCACAGGACAGCGTCCAGAGGAGCGTCCAACGCTACCATTCCTTTAGGCCACTTCCGGGTGTTGCACAGAGACATTATGTAAATATTTCAACACGGCTGTTATTGATAGTAGCCTTCGTGCTAATGTTTGTTGAAGCTATCTCGGACCATGACAAAAATCTTGACTGTCAATAGCAGACAATGGCAGCATATTTCTTTGTGTAATTTCATCTGCAATCGTATGATTGCAGTTACCAACCAGAATACCTGTGAGTATTGGGTATATACCTGTGATCACCTACGTGACTTAAAGACCTGCTGCACCTGTACTGGAATATGACATCAGTAGTGTTGTGTAAGGCTTTTTATTGTGATCAAGTATGCTCACCTGGGATGAAATGATTAACTAGGTTACAGCTGGTCATGCATGGTCAGTTGGTTACAAAGTACTTTTGGCCTTAAACCTAATCCCTGTGAATAGTTTTGCCCGGTGTTGTGATTACAGTGAAAAACTGTAAGCTGGGTTAAGGTCACTGCAGGGTCACTCACAACCCATCCATCCAGCACACTTCCACCCATCTACCATCAGTGTTAAATCAAGTGCCTTAATACAAATGGCATGACTCCCCAAAACACCGTCCTACACCAACACACCTTATAGAGCTGCAGCCCAACCATCAACTCCAAATATATATTTATTTATTTTTCATTTCTTTCTATTGGTTTCCCCTCTTCCTTTGTGTAATAAACAAAAAGTGACAAACCAAACATGATCAGGTGAATTTCCTTTAACAGCCTCCAGTATATCTTAGTTTGCACAATCAGGCCTAGTGTGATATGAACATAATGCAAAAGTAAATAGTAGATAAACACTATGAGAGGCTCTGTTGGGCTCCATGCCATCCTTCACATGGGTTCAGTTTGTAGAAATATGAGAGTTGTGTTTGACAACTTTGATTATGCCTTGCCTGGCTGCATTGAGGTGCTCTCCTCTGTCCAGCCGTCAACATCCCCTTTCGGCCAATGGTAAGACCTGAGGACTGTCCCCTACATTCTCCAGAGCCCAGTCTTTTACACCCTACAGTAGTGTGTGCTCTTAGTCCAAATGATGGTGGAACCATAGATGTGGACTGTCTTTAATGATTAATACCAATCAACGAGGAGTCAGCAGTGATGATATGCAGATTGAAAGCAGAACAAGGAGATATGTCCCACACATAGCATTTCATCATTTCATTTCAGTTTGGGGGGGGGGGGGGGGGGCGACACACATCTAGACCTTATCACCCTGTGCATCTTTCATTCTGTTGTTACTGTATATTTTTTTTCAAATGCAGAGAATGCCAGTATGGCCTAGAACCTTATGTGTGAGATGTGTGATGATCTTCTGGTTCTACCTATAGGATTATAAAAACAACATACATTCTTACTTGTTTTATCATGGTCGGCAATTTCTAAAACATTTTAGATATAGACAAACAGTAAGGATTAAGCATGCTCTCAAGCATGACGATTAGGCTGTCTTAACACATTGTTTGCAATTATTCAAGACAAAATGTGTAAGTACTGTTCAATTTGACTTGGGATTTTGATGTAAGGGACTGTTCGTTATTTATAAACGGGGCCACCGGAGGAAAATAGGGGAGGGTCATGTATTTTTATTCTTTGTTGAGGGGAGGGTCACCTAACTTTTTTGGTCTAGGGGGGGGGGGTCACCCATCTTTTGAATTAATGAAACCAGCAACAAATCAAAGTGGCTTGTTTGATTGTTGATTTCTGTGGCCATATAACGTCCTGCCCATCTCTAGCTTTGCTGTCTCCATCCTTTCTGTTTTTGTTGTTTCCAAAAAAATATATAGTAGGCCCATAGTGTCATTCTCTCTCCTGCCAACACAAATGTGTTTCGTTCCAAGTAGCAGTGCGTAATTCTGCTTCATAAAGTTGAAGAAATACATTGGTCATATAAATAGCCAGTTTATGGTCTACGTGTTGCTAAGTTATGGTAGGCCAACTTGGAGTGAATATACAGGGGGAATTCTTTGTCTACTCGTAGCTGAGTAGCCTGGCAGGTGCGCACGTAGACTTAGCCTACGGCCGAACACTGCAAGTGCCAATGAATCGTGCTCTCACTACAACCACGTCGTTAACTTCAATAGGCCTATGTTAACATCACTCTGAGTTCGCATTCAAGCAAGCAAAACGATGATTTGAATACATCTGTTTCACTGGAAGGGCAAGGGGTGGTGCTAAGGCAGCCTGGAGACCATGGAGCAAATTTTCGCCTGAGATAGGGAACCAATCACAGAACAGGTGGGAAACCAAGACGATGATGAGCTATGTACAGACGCATTTGATAGACATCCGTGGCACCCAATAAACGGATCTGGGCATTTTTTTCAAATACGAGAAAATGAACGTTTGGTTCCCAGACCACGTCTCATTGAGAAGTGGTGGCGCTAGCCAGGCTAGGGTAACAACAGGACAACACAGAGACAGGCCAGAATGCAGGACTAATGTTATGAGAGTATTACAGTAATATGGGATATTCTACGGGAAAATATTAAAACGGCAAGACAGCGGGGAAAAGTTAAAATGATAAACCCGGAAAAAGTTGGCATGTTAGGTATTTTTCGGTCCCTGTGATTATTTGTGAAATTGTGCAAACGGCCTTTTCAAAGTCATTTGAGAAGGAAGGAGTGTATAGCAAGCTCACAAATTGACGCTCGTCTGAGAAATTGAGTTTTGGATAATGTTCAGCTTCGGCAGCTTTACAATGACTGAGGAAGCCTAGAGACGAGTCCATAGCAACAAGTTCATGTGTTGAATTTGTTATTACCCAGTGTGCTTTGTTGAATGGTCTCAATGTTTTATTGTTTTATTGTTTTATTTCATGTGAACTTACTAGAGGAGTAACTTATTTCAAGTAGGCTAATGCAGTTGCAGGAAGTGTGCATTTAGTTTTCATGTTTATTGTGTTTCCACAACGATGTTAGTGAGTAAATCTACTGAAATGGCCACCATCTTGGTAAAGTGTGATGTGTAAGATCAGAAAGCAGAGGTTGGTTTAAAGGAGAATTCCGGTGTGATATTGACCTAAAGTGTATTGAAACATGATACCGAGTGTGAACGTATGTCTCATAGCCCATCTCGACTTGTCCCCTGCACTCCAAAATCTGGCGCTAGTTAGCCGATGCTACCAACATTTTCAGTAGTGGTGCTTCGGCATCGGGCTAGCCATGCAAATAAATCACTGTTTTACACCCATTTACGAGGCTCAATGTATCTCCACACTTCATTGGTAGACTTCCTAGGGCCCTGACATTTAAAACGAGACATTGAGAACTTTGAAAAAGCACTGGTAGTTTACTTACAAGACGATTTATACAGACAGTATCTTCACGAAGTTTAACGTTTGCAGCCATCTTGAATTTAGTCACGATAAGTCGAGCAACGAGTAAGAATGAACAGGTATGATAAGGGATCAGATTCCAAAAATAATTCAGTGGAAATGCATGGATTCCAGTTGCTGCTACTGGAAGAAACTGGAATCCATGCATTTCCACTGAATTATTTTTGGAATCTGATCCCTTATCATACCTGTTCATTCTTACTCCTTGCTCGACTTATCGTGACTAAATTCAAGATGGCTGCAAACGCTAAACTTCGTGAAGATACTGTCTGTATAAATCGTCTTGTAAGTAAACTACCAGTGCTTTTTCAAAGTTCTCAATGTCTCGTTTTAAATGTCAGGGCCCTCGGAAGTCTACCAATGAAGTGTGGAGATACATTGAGCCTCGTAAATGGGTGTAAAACAGTGATTTATTTGCATGGCTAGCCCGATGCCGAAGCACCACTATTGAAAAAGATGTTGGTAGCATTGGCTAACTAGCGCCAGATTTTGGAGTGCAGGGGACAAGCCGAGATGGGCTATGAGACATACGTTCACACTCGGTATCATGTTTCGATACACTTTAGGTCAATATCACACCGGAATTCTCCTTTAAGAACGGTAGCCTAAGTTGATGTGTTGTCATAGTATAGTGCTTATAGACGTGAGTGTTAGGGATCGACAATTGGCCTGTGAGGGTCATGTATATTTTGAAAATGCTGCTGGAGGGTCGTTGATAATATTCAAGCAGGCAGAGGAGGGTCATGCAATTTTTGATTGAATCACTCAAAACCCCTCCGTTGGCCCCGTTTATAAATAACGAACAGTCCCTAAATGGCGAATCTAGCAATCTAGGCAATGGCAAACTGCAGGAACTTTATCCTTATTCCCTGAAACAGAATCCTTGTATTTACTTTCTCTCATCATACTGTTTGTCCACCTAAGCCATGTTTTGGTAGCTACCCTTGCACAGTGCCTGGTGTAAACTTTATAAATGCAGAAATAAACACTAGTTACTTTTCCATGCATGTTTGTGTGTGTGTATGTGTGTGTGTGTGTGTGTTGAAATGAAAGGGACACGGCTCTTAAACAGGATGTCCACAAAAGTAGAGGACTTCAGACTGCATAGGGCCACTAAACAACTGCATCTTAATTATATAGAGTGAGCCCTTGAACTGACCGATTAACCAGTCCAGGGGTTCAAGTACTACCCATCAATGTGCACCCCCCCCCCCCCCTCCTTCACACGTCCCTATTGCATCATTCACAGGACGAGTTCACGTCGAGCTCTTTTTATCACCAGCACTAGATGGCGCCAGAGAGTCTTTCCTGATACAGGACCGAAGTTCATTGGGAGTAAATACAGTATTGTGAAGACTGCACCTGTTCCAGATGCCAACTTTGCCAACTGTTTGCATTTGACACATGTAATCCCTCTGTTAGTTATTTTTCTTTGGTTTCCTATAGCAGTCCGCATTACATTCAATTTCCTCAGAACACTTACTGGATCTGCACCTTGCTATTTTAAATACATAACCCAGCTCTCCGTCCCTTCTCGCCCACTGCAGTCCTCTGATGAGTGTCTGCTGTGCGACAAAATCCATTGACGCTAAGAGGTCACAGTCAAGAGTCTTCCTCAGTGATTCCTGAGGTTCCTTCCACTTAATTAATTATCCTGCAGCGCGATGGTTTGTTGTTTATTTTCATTGTTGCTATTTGATATTGCTATTATTATATATTGCTGTTGTTAGTACTATTATTATTATGCTTAATGTGGGCTTTTCAACTTTATTTTTAGGCTTTAAAACTATTGTGTCTATAAAACTATTATTACTAACTTTGGACAAAAGCCTCTGCCAAATACCATAACCATAACTCAGACTTGACATCCTATTCATCCATTTTCTCATTTTCATATCAAATCCAAATAAAAAGATTTACCATGAAATGGCAGCTTGCACAAACAATGTAATGGACATTTACCACACTTGTCTTTATATTCAAAATAATTGTCTTGATAATGCCACGTATATAACAGTAGCCCGACAGAAATTGCTCACTAGGTTATTAAACAGGGACCTAAAGCGTATAATCGCATGTTTCTGCGGTTAGATGTGCTTGTCTCCGAGTGTGAACGGTCAATCTGCGTGAAAGAGCGCACGTAGGCGGCTGTGAGTAACAATCACGAAGCAGAAAATCCGTACATACCATATTTATACAGGCCATTTGCTAACAGTGAGCGGGTCACTGTGAGTCAAGGCTTTACATTTCAAACTCTTTGCTCGTGCCGACTCGTTGGCCACCTCATCTTAGCCATGTGTTTGTAGAGGGCTGAAATGCGCCGTGCGCAATCAACAACGCGCAATCGCGCGAACACCATAGAGAGTAGCAAATGTTCCCCTGATCACTCAATGGAAGATGACAATGACAAGGCAGTGAGTGTATTTGCATATCAGGTAAAACAAGTTTCAACATGCCACCAAACTACACCTCTACTATAGAACTCTAGACTAAATAAGTTAAGAATGGATAGCCCACAGCACTGGGTGGGAGAGAAGCAGGGCTGCTGAAAAGTGCTGAAATTTGGACATTGTACGCCAGCGACCGCAAATGGGATAGCCCTCCCCGAACTGAGAACTGAACGATAACAACTTGTCACTCAGCTTGCCGCGAAGGTGAGTGCATAACAAAACCGGGGTAATTGGAGTGCAAATTACGTTTTCGAAAGGGGTGGCTTCGGTAGTGAGAATTTAAGTGGACAAGGTAAACTCTCTCTCTCTCTCCCTCTCATGCGTTCCGTCTCGCGCACAACATCTATCTCTGAAATTCCTTTCCCCGCCTTTGTAATGGTTTACCACTCACTCACTAAACATGCGCGCGTGCATGCACACACAAGCGCATTGGGAAAGACAGTCTTCAGTTCTCTGTGTGTGTGTGTGTGTGTGTGTGTGTGTGTGTGCAGAAGGAGAGAGAGCGAGAGAGAGAGAGAGAGAAGTGGGGGCGGGGATGAAGAAACAGGTCCGTCTGTATAAAGCCAGGAGCATCCACCAGAAGACTCAGAGGATACTTGGCAGTGTAATCTGCGCGCAGTTGGACTACCACCATCACCGGCTGTGCGCCGCGGACCGTACCGTATCGCTCTCCCGAAGCCACTTCTCGGACTTTAGCCGTCTATTCACAAATACAGGATCGTGAACATGAACACCTTCTCCGTGCCTACCTTTTTGGCCATGTACCTGGCGCTGTGCGGCGGCTACCTGCGGAATGCACAGGGTGGCTCTGTTGTGCTCAACTCGAACGCAATCAAAAATCTACCTGGTGGCGGAATTTCACACCCGAGCCTGTCGGTCAGCGTTAGTCCCCGAGCATCACCCGCGGTTGGCGGCGTTGGCCAAGCGGGAGCCACTGGCACCTCATCGGTAAGCATCATTAAGTAATTCTACTGTGTGAAGGTCTACTGGAAGATTTTACATAGAGCGCCTTTTGCCCATTTACTCTGATCTGGCATGCTCGAACTGAACTCTTGATGCTCCTTGTCGTTTAGCCCTCAGGCTGCAAGGCAGACCGGCAGTGTGGAGCCAATGAGTTCTGTAACGAGTCCCGTGGCGCATGCCTCCCGTGTCGTAAACGGAGGAAGCGGTGTGGCCGTGACGCCATGTGCTGTGCGGGGAATCGGTGCATTAATGGTAAGAGCAGAGATTGTCTCTGAACAATAAACAAACAGCATCCAAACAGCATCCAAATTAGCCTACCAGAAACTCGTTGTCATCACAAGTATACATGTATATGTTAGTCTTTGGCTGAACCCTACACATAACACCGTAAAGAGGCAAGACATTATAATTGATAATAAGCTAACTGACAGTTGCTTTCATTGAGAGATGGGCGGATGTCGTGCTTTACAATTTACCACCACCGTTCTTTCAACAGGTGTGTGCCAACCCGCTGAAATGGATGTCCCACCCCGCGTTGGTGCTGATGACGGCACCAAACTCGGAGGCAATGCAAAGCACGGGCAGAATGTCACCAGTGAGCCGAAAAAGAAGACACCAAGCCAGAGTCACAAAACACCTAAAGGTACGCACGCCTTTCCTTTGGTATTTGCTTTCGCCTTTACCTTTTCTCTCTGGTATTGACTTTCGGTGTCTTCTTTATCTCTAACGAATGGTTCGTCATGTTTCTGCAGGCGGTGATGGGGAGACGTGTCTTCGATCGTCCGACTGTGGCGAAGGCCTGTGCTGCGCGCGACACTTCTGGACGCGCATCTGTAAGCCCGTGCTGACAGAGGGACAGGTGTGCACTAGACACCGTCGCAAAGGCGGCCAAGGCCTGGAAATCTTCCAACGTTGTGACTGCAAGCCGGGACTCACCTGCCGAGTTCAGAAAGGAGCGCGACAGCATCGCGAGGAGCAGCAGCAGCAGCAACAACAGCAGCAGCAACCAAGACAACACAGAGACTTACACACCTGCCAAAGACGCTGAGGCGCTCCAGACACAGTGTCGCCACACACACACACACACACACACACACACACACACACACACACACACACACACACTTGCTTGGGTCCCTAGGGAATGCAGGGGGTGGACGCAGCGAGGGGTGAGATGAAATCCAACGCTGCGGAAGGATGCGACGATAGAAACGGACTGATCGGATTTCTCGGATGGGATGAGGAGAAAACGCCGCAGCCAGCGGAAATGTCGCATCGGATACTCTGCTTCTGATATGCTGCTCCCTGATGGCCATCGGAAAAAAGAAAAACTGCGGAGTAATTTAGTTTCCCTTTATAAGGAATTTGATCCTGTCAATATTGCAGTAAATTACTGTATTGTAAATACTAAACTAGAAGTGGCGCTTTGCTTGACTGGTGGATTCAGTAACACTACTAGCCTAATATAAGATCAGGTGCTGCATGATGCTATTCTAGTGTAAATGCTCTAAAACATATGATTTATATTGTTATGATTGTTGTTATTTACTACATGTGATATAAAATGCCTCTATTTTTATTTCTGAACAAAGAAATGTAAATAATATTGTTTTTATTAAAGTATACTAATTAAATCAAAGATTCCTGATGTTTGTCGAGATTGGATGGGTGTTTTTCCGCCATGTTTTAAACGTTAAGCATTTCTTGCCAAAGGGAGAAAAATGGTTTGTCTCAGGTTCTCTGTGAAAAACAAGAAAAACTTCAAAGAATAAGGCAACTGAGGAAACCAGATGTAATTGGCATAATTATTTAATAATAGTTCTCAGAACATCAAAAGATCGTGTAGCTATTCAGCATTTACAGAGCTGACGGTCTAGGATTACCTTGTGGTGACTGTGGGCGATCATCCCATAAAATAACAAATATCTACCTTGACGTCTGGCAAAAATAGCAGGAACTCATCATAGTTAAAACACTTGGGTCGGGCTGGAAGTGTGATCACCAAGTCTATGACAAACTGACTATTCTAAGCAAAAACTATATTAAAACATTAAAGCTGTATTAGATTTTTTCCCCTGAACTTTCAAATCCAGGAGAAAATTGTTTGTGGATCTCGTGTTTAATGACATTGTCAGACCCTGTGACTGCATCCTCAGAGGGTGAGATTTTCACCCTTTCTATTCCATTTTTCCATTTCTGATTCAATACAGCTTTGTACACAACCCCTTGTGTGTGTGTGTGTGTGTGTGTGTGTGTGTGTGTGTGTGTGTGTTGGGGGAGGGACATTGACGCCATGGAGGAGACAAGGAAGAACAGACAGACCTGCTCATTAAACCCCTTCAGCAGAGGCTCCATTGCCTGACTGAGCAGCTACTTATTACCCCCCCCCCCCCCCCCCCCCCCCCCCCGTCTCTCTTTCACTCTCTCTCTCTCTTTCTCTCTCTCACAAACACACACAGAGTGACTAGGATTGATGGTTATTTATTCTTTGCAGAGTCTACTACTCTACATTTTGTCCACTCCATGTCCAGGCTTTTTGCAGACTTCCTAAACTTGTATGTGTGTATGTGTGTGTGTGTGTGTGTGCATTCAAATTACAAACACATTTCTGAATGGTAACATATTCAGGAAAAAAGGGACTTTTGGAGGCAATAAATTCACATATGAAATGATGATTTAGCATGATTAAGCAGGAATTTTGTTGACAAAAAATAGATGGAACTGACCCAGTGAGTGTGTTAGACCACATCTCGCATAGCTCTCCTCTATTTGCAGTTAATGGGTACTTAGCATAATTAAACGCTTCAATTGTTTGTTTTCTTAATTTGTTTGTGTGTGTCATCAAACAATCTGTGGTTCTGTTGTGACCTCTTTTGGAATGCGATTGTGACTAATCCTGAGTAACTATGTAACTATGCTGACACATACACATACATATGCGTGCATACACACACACATTCTCTACCCCCCCCCCCCCCCACCTTCATACATGGGTGCACAGACTCATGAGTACACACACTCAGCCCAAGGTTAGCACACACACACACACACACACAC
>NC_055972.1:29839388-29854388 GCF_018492685.1 Alosa sapidissima | reverse complement strand
GTGTTTGTTTCCTGTTTACAGAGCCAAGAGAGAGTGGAACAGTAGAGCTGTAACAGCACTTCTCAGAACTGAGCAGCGGATTAAACCTCCAAATATTCCAATTAAATCAGAGAATCAAAAACACGGAGCAGTGAAAAAAAATCTGAACTTTTTTCCACATTCAGAAGTATTTGACATTTTAATGACTATAAGACAATAAAGTATTGTATTTTACTGATAATAAAGACATTTGGACGACTTAGCATGGATTTTTAAAATAGAACCTAAGCAGAAGAATAAAATAAATTGAGTGTAGTAGTCTGTTAAAACTGTTGCTATTGTTTGCGTGGTGAATGTTAAAAGGGTAAATATTAGCCTCATAAGCCCAGGAATGGGTCAGTTTTTATTAAAACCATATGGATGCAGATTTTTATGGTGATAACACAAGTCTCCCAGCCGAGCCTGCAGAGTGGTGAAGCTCAGTTAAGTTATTCAGCAAATATACGGTAGCAAAAAATATTTAAAAATGTGTCTCTAGGAACGACTTGGCCAGAGGCTGCTATACCCATTTTATTGGAATGGACCACCCTATGAGACAGTCAGCGCTGCAATTTGTCTCCGCTGGACACAAAAGAAGAAAAATATGACAGGCAAATCAAAGAGCAGGGGCACATGAATAAACATAGGTAAGAAAGAATGAGAGAGAGAAAGAAAAAGAAAGAAAGAAAGAAAGAAAGAAAGACAAAAAAAGAAAGACAGAAAGAGTATAGGAGAGTTAAACAAAGACCCGGAGGGGGACAAAAGTACAAAAGATGAAAGAATAAGAATTTTGGTCGACACTCTGCATCAGACCTGCATCCAAAACAGACAGACAACAATGCTCTGTGACAAGAGTGCTAGCCAAAGTGGATAGCTGATAGCACTGTGGGCCTAGCCAAGGAGATCCAGTCCCAGCTGTTCATGAGGAACCCCCCACCACTGCAGAACTAGATATGCACACACACACACACACACACACACACACACACACACACACACTTTCTCTCTCGTGAGCCAGGCATTGTGTTTGTGGGTGATTTTGTGACACGGTGTGGCATAGAGACCTCCAGGATTCTGTCACAGTGCCTATTGTGTGCTGAGGTAAACCGCTGAAGAGCAATTAAGCAGGGTAATTTGGGCTGTCAGCTAATAAAGACCTGACTTTTAATTACGTGTTCACGGAGCAAGGGAGGGAGGGGGTTTACAGAACATTGTTTGCGGCTTTACAGATTTGATTGAGACCAAAAACCACAAGTATTTTATTAAAGCGGAGGGAACAAGGTGAAAAGTTGCTGAAAGGAATCGATAGCACACACACTGCCACACAAACACACACACACACACAAACACACACACACACACACACACACACACACACACACACACACACACACACACACACACACACACACACACACACACACACACACAACAACAACAACAACAACAACAAATCCTGCATACCTGAAACCATGGAAATTTCCTGACTAACTAACTCATTGTTGAAGATCTTTATTGCAGCAATTGTGTGGTTGGGGTATGTCCCAACTGCATCCATATTTCATCCTCATTATTGTGTAAAATAAAAAAAGAGATACTTGTGGAATGGCATCAATCATCTGCGTAGAAGAGAGACATGTTTTAACACCTAGATATAAAGTGCAGTGCACTCGAGACTCCCTGTGAAAAATGGCAACCATATTTCCCCTTAGAATGCATGCTGTTCAGACACACACACACACACACACACACACACACACACACACACACACACACACACACACACACACTTCCTTCAGCATGCACACCAGTCAGACACACACACACACACACACAAACACAGACATTCACACACACACACTTCCCTAAGCATGCCGGTCAGACACACAGGCAGCATAGCTCTCCCGTGACATGACGTGACCGTTGCACCTTTTTGGTCAAAATCAGTCTGAGCACACAACCCACTAATTGCCCAAAGCTATCCATCAGAGGGGGAGGGAGAGACGGAGAGCGAGAGAGACAGGCAAAGAGGAAATCAGCTGCCACCGTCCGTCGCTTGGCCCACTTCCTTAGTCCCAGTGTCGCCATGCCGACGCACTCCCTCGGCGTCTGCGCTTTTTGATTGGTCTGCGTGTCACCTCCCGGGGTCAGGAGGTCAGATTTAAATGAAAAAGTTGAAATAACTGCCCGGGCCTGTCATTATGCCGTCTTACTGCAGCAGCCGGGCTTCCGGAGGGCAGAGTGGAGCTCAGCACAGCGCAGCGAGCAGACATTAGGATGTGCCACAACAGTGTGCCCTTTAATACACACACACCAATTACACTGGTGCCATGCTAGCAATAACATCCTCAAAAAACACACACACACACACACACACACACACACACACACACACTCACACACACAGGAATGATTACTTACTCTCTCTCTTTCCCTCCTGTAGTCCCTGTCCCTCTCTCTGTTTCTCTCTGTCCCTCTCTCTGTTTCTCTCTGTCTCTCTCTCTTTCTCTCTCTCTCTCTCTCTCACTCTTCTTTTCAGGCTGGTTGTTTAGGGTTGCATCCACACTGCAGCAAATATTTATGCAGAGGATAGTCGTGGAATTGAAGATGGCTTCACTTGAAGGATTTTGTCTAGTCTAATCCAGTGTGTGTATGTCATTTTGCTTTTCCACAAATATATCATTACCACACAGTTTCACCTGGATCAGATCAGTGGAGAACACACACACACACACACACACACACATACACACACGCACACGCGCACACACACGCACACGCACATGCACACGCACACGCACACACACATAAACAAAGACACACACACACACACACAGACACACACACACCAGTTTTCTAGCGCATCTCTTATCTAGGACTCGATGACCTGCACAGCAGAAGTACAGCTCAGTTACGATGGACGAACGTGGACTCTCCAACTACACCAGCTGTGTCTGATTCAGTGGACACAGATCCTCATGTAACTATGGAAGCTATTGTCTGCCTTAACAAAACCCGTCACACACTCCAAAAGACAAGACCATGGAGAGCTGTCATCTGTGTAAAAGACACAGAAACAAATCAAAGCTGGACTGGACTGAGGATGCAGGGAGTATTTTGCATCCCTTGATTCCCATCCCTCGTGTCACACACACTGTGACGTGCAACAAAAAAGGGAAGACATTTTTTACTTCAATGTTAAGGCCTACTCAGATCAAACTTAAGTACAAGCCTCTAATTGCAAATATTTGTCAGTTAAGTTACAAATGTATGCCAGGGATTCTGTTATTTCACAGCTTCATTCAGGCACATGTCAGAAGCATGACATCACTGACAGTTACTAGCCTCTGATTGGCAGGCCTACCAAAGAAACACACAGACACATACACATACACATACACATACACATACACATACACATACACATACACATACACACACATACGTCACACACACACACACACACACACACACACATTGTGGACAGTTCCCACCACATTGTGTGTGTGTGTGTGTGTGTGTGTGTGTGTGACGACACCAAAGAACTCCCTCTGTCGCACGCACGCTATTTGTTTATCCAGCACCAGCTTTGCAAATAACGATGTCCACAGACAAGGTAGAATATGTTGCACGATTTATGAAAGTATGATGTATTGCGACATCAGATGCAAGTCAAATTTTTAGTTTCTTATGTCTCATTCCATCAAACTACAGACCCGCTACCCGGTCTGGCAAACTTACATAGTGCGGTTATAGCCGATAGAGGGCCGCAAAGCGAATGCAGAAGTGCCGTTCACCCTGTTACAAGTTGATGAACCACTGCAACGATTTTGGAAACATTATCTTAAGGTACAAAAAACTCTTTGGTGTTCGCTTCAAGGCTTAGTAATAGGTTGTCACCTGTTTTTTCGCTGTGAGGGTTTTGGTGAGAGCATTACTTGTAAATTTAGTGGCGTTGTCACTTGTGGGTTTGGTTGTGATATCCCTTGTGGCTTGAGATCCGCCGTCTCCAGTGTCGGTCTGGTTGGTGGGTTTGGTTGAGATGTCCTGGTGGGAAGTTTGAGGCCTGGCTTTGGTGGTTTGGCCGGCAGACTTGGGTGGAACAGTTACCTCTGTCTGTCGTGTTGTTTAGATATGACGAGAAGTGATTTGTGGGGGGATTTGGAAACTACACAGTTTCATTCAGGCATAATTAGTTAAGGATATGCTAACAAATTGTAATGGAGAACTAGCATTGGAGTTGATAGTAAGGAGATCATTTTCTGGGTGGTGGAAGCCAGTATGTGAATTGGCTCAATTTTAAAATTGAGCCAATTTTGAAGGGTCAATTTTAAAAGACAAGCTGTTTTGGGGAAATCAATTGTGCAATTCTGTAATGCGTGTGATAGACATCACACCTCCAGGCAATAGAGCTATCTGCCTCAACTATCATTAGCCTAATAAGGAATTCAAACATCCAGCAGCAGCATCTCTCTCTCTCTCTCTCCCTCTCTCTCTCTCTCTCTCGTGTTGAGATAGTTATGTGGCCTCTTAATTTGGAAGGTCTGAGGGGCAGGGTCTGAATCACTGAGCGTCCGTTGAAGGAAACTATTTGACTAAGTGTAGCTCATTCAAGTGCTGTGGAATATCCTCTCTGTGATAAGGGCTGTTTTTCAAGCCAGCGCTTAAAGCGTTCCTCACAACCCCGACATCCTGCAACATCCTGTGACATAAAAGGAGCACTAATGCCAGGAAGTGAACTCATTCCTTCAGTTCCATTCACAGAGAGGGAGTGGGGGGATGTAGAGAGAGAGAGAGAGAGAGAGAGAAGAGAGGGAGAGGGGAAAAGGGGGGGGGTAGTGGAGAGAGAGAGAAGGATTGGGAGAAGGAGAGATGAAAGAGGGAGGAAGAGAGGAAGGAAAGACAGAGAAAAAGAGAAAAAGAGAATAGAGAATGAGAGATGAGAGAGATGGAGGAAGGGATAGAGAGGTGAGAGAGGGAGGGATGGCAGAGGGAGAGAGAGAAAGAGACAGATAGGGAGAGAGGAGAGAAACGAGAGGAGAGAGGGAGGGATGGAGAAAAAGGAGAGCAGGAGAGAAACAAACAAAAGAGGGTAAAGAAACCCAGACGGAAGGACAAGATGACAAGTGGGAATCTGGGAGGATGAGATGCTTGGCCTCCAGTCTGTGATTAACATTCTGAGACAGTATGGTGCAGTTGTGTGGAGAGAGAGACAGAGAGAGAGAGAGAGAGAGAGAGCCTTCTGTTTAAAAAAAGAGAGAGGGAGAGAGTCTTCTGTTTAAAAATAAAACAAAAAAAACAAACCCAAGTGTTTGGTCTTAAGCGTGGTGCTCGGGAGAAGTGCTCTGCGTATTGTCTTTGCTTACAGCCACGGTTGAGCAATGGCAGCTTGACTCATCTTAGTCCAAACTGCTTTGAACCCAATCTCTCCCCGGCACTCACACTCCTCTAAGTGTGTTTGTCTGCAGAGTGGCAGGCCATTCGGCCATGTCCTGCTTAATCACAGCTCTCACTGGGATATGAGAACACTGTTCTCCATGATGTGTTTTGCAGAGGCGATAGAATTTCATAATGACATCCATAAATGCTCTGGTTTTGCTCATCTTGGGTCCTGTAGTCTGTCAGGCTCGTGGTCCACAACAGAGCACCTGTTGCTGTGGCTGCTCCACAAGCTCTGTCAGGGGCCTTACTCAACACATGGTAGCGAGGGTTGTACAATTCCCCATGGCCGTTCACAACAAGATGGGTGAGAGGATGATTACTTTGACCACAAAAAACCTCTTTGTAGCCAGTGACTTTTTCAAAAAGCATTTTGCAAACGGGCCAGTTTCAGGGAGTGTAACCGACTAACCACCAAAAATCTGGATGAGCCCACTACATTTACGCAAAAGTCACAATGGATTCCAAATTAAAAACAGAAGAAAATTAAAAACTGAATTCATGGGTGAGTGAGTTCTATACAGTATATTTACGGTAGAATATTACAGTAACGTGTACTCAAACACAAACACATATTTTAGCAAATGACCCTCATTACTGGCTATCATTATAATCATATTGTTTTAGCAGTAGTATACTGTAAATACGTGGAACAGTATTTGTGTTTGTGCTCAGAATGAACCAGACAGCTATTAAACTAGACGAGAACATATGCGCAGTCAGGCAGGATTTCATTTCAATAAATAAATAAAAAACTAAAAAATGTGGGTCGACCTAGACCAAAACATTGACTTAGCAGAACTTTCAGGGCTTTAAATGGCATTTTATGCCACCCCCACGGTGGGCGCCCAAAGTGGGCCAAGTTTACGTGCATCAAATTGATTGTAAATCACACGCTGAGAGAGACAAAGCACAAGTGTTCACGTAATCGACTGTTTCAAGAACCCACTTTGTGGCTTTCTCCCCCCCCCCCACCCCCACCTCTCCTGATAACTATAAACTAAATACCCCATAAAAAGCTGCTTCTGGAGCCGAGCCCTGCCTGAGCTGAGCTGAACTGGGGTGAGAGTGGCAATGGTAGGGGGAGCTGACAAGGTGGGAGCCATTTGCCAGCATACCTTTCTCGCACTTTCCCCCAGAATGTGTGTGGGTGTGTGTGTGTGTGTGTGTGTTTGTGTGTGTGTGTGTGTGTGTCTTTTTGGTCGCTCCATAAACATGTTAATGTGAATGAATAACACCTGTGAATTCAGGGCTAGGCCTGGATATCAGGGCAGATAGACAGACATGTTTGTGTGTGTGTGTGTGTGTGTGTGTGAGAGGGGGGGGGGGGGTATGTGTGTGGCATGTGTGTGTGAGAGAGTGCTATGTGTGTGGCATGTGTACTGTATGTGTTTGTGTGCGTGTTTATGTGTGTGTTTAGTGGAGCATGTGAGAACATATGGTCCTACATGAGTTCACTGTGAGGCACTACTATCAATCTCATCTCAAACTTTTGGCTTTTGGGCAAAAATTAGACAGTGAAAATTGTATTCAGCAAAAATTAATCTTCCATGACCTTAAACTACTTCCAGCATTTTGCTATGTTTAGCCAACAAAAAAAAAGAAATGAAAAGAAAAGAAAAAAAGTCAAAGGCACTTACCCAGACAATGATTTCAACAAGAATCCATACAGCCCTGCAGTCTCCCATGTATGGTTCTCATTTAAATGTCACAGATGCCTGTGGCGCTAAGCTAACCGCTGGGCTCAATATCCAAATGTATCTTTTTTAGCCCAAGCGGCCCGCAGGCAGAGGAGGTAACAACAGTGGCATATTAATAATTACTTTCAAACAAAATAGCGGGTGATTTGTGTGACCACATAGGAGAGGAGAGGAGGAGGCTTTAACAGTGAAGATACACACACACACACACACACACACACACACACACACACATACACACACACACACACACACATACATAAGTCAAACGTAACATCTCATTTCAGATGGAGATTAGCCTGGTACACTAAACCCCGAGAAGACAGCTCGGATTTTGCTGATGGTTTGATACAGTGCATTTTTATTGTCTTTTGACAAGCATGGGACAGCAGTGGCAACAGGGGTGGAGGCTCCCCGTTTTAATGCTACAGAATCTACTGAGTGTCATTGTCATTTTGCTTTCCGACTATTTTTGAGTTATATGTGGATGGATGAAATGACTAATTTAAGAGCCGCTGGTTGATCAGGTTCTCTCAACTCCTATTGTTGTCATAGTTATCTTTTGCTCGGCAGACATCTGAATCTATGCCTTTTCCCATTTTTTCTCTTTTCCTGTACATATATGAAGTCAGTCTTTTGCTGGCTAGAACAATGATGCACTGTTTTCTTGATGTTCTCCAAGAAGAAGGCAAGCGCACACAAATACACACATACACACACACATGCACACACACACACACACAAGCACACACGCACGCTCGCCACAGACACTCACACACATACACACACACAAACACACACACACACATACACAAACACCACAACCCCTAAGCTGTCTTTCATTATGTCACTGCGAACCACTTTCTATGAGTGGAGAGCAGTGGAAAGGAGTGGAGTGGCTGTCCATCCAACACTGACGCTCAGGGGAAGCACACAGACACACACACACACACACACACACACACTGTCCATTGGACACTGATGTTAAGGGGAAGAGGTGAACACACACACACACACACACACGCTCGTGTACACACACACACACACACACACACACACACACACAGTGTCGATCCGACAGTGGCGCTTAGGAGAAGAGGTGAACACACACACACACACACACGCGCACAATGTCCACCCGACACTGACGCTTAGAAGAAGAGACAAACACACACACACACACACACACACACACACACACACACACACACACACACACACACACACAATGTCCATCCGACACTGATGCTCAGGGGAAGAGGCGAACACAGAGGACTAATCTGTAGTGGAAGCGTTTCCATATGCACGCTGAGAGGGACTGCATTCCTCTGGAAATGAGGGCCTTTCCTTTAATCTTGGAGACATAATCGATAAATGATAAGCATGCCAAGAGAAGCACAAAGAAGTGGTTTGAAGATAACAAAGACAGAGAAGAACGAGAAAAAGGGAGGGAGAGAAGGGGAGGGAGGGAAAGATAGAGACAGAGGAAGGACAGAAACAAATAGAAAAGGGGGTGGGGAGATAGAGATAATGTGATACAGAGAGACAGAGAGAGAGAAAGAGAGAGAGAGAGAGAAAGAGAGAGAGAGAGAGAGAGAGAGAGAAAGAGCAAGGGAAAGGAAGAAATGACACTGAATTAAAGCATCATGCCACAAGTTCCTTGGTAATCACGGGACCCAATCACTGCCGGCGATCACTTCCTTTGAGTGGAAGGTCTTGGAGCGATCAGAGCTTTATCTGTGAGGAATGCTAATTGCAGGCATGCGGATCTGTGGTGCTGTGGGATGGGGAGAAATGGCCTGTCATACTCACTGAGACTCATCATGGGGACAACAGGACATCACAACAACCTGCCACAGCTGGACCTCCCTATCGGACATTAAAGGAGAGGTTTTAAAGATCGCTCATGATCAAAACGGCAGTAGATAAACTGCAAAGTATTTCATTGTATTACACTGAGTAGTAAAAACGCTGTTATGTGTAACAATGCCTTCAGCTCACCCTCAGACAGAAGCCAAGTGTATGGTTTAATCTGAGAGGGAAAAAAAAGAAAAATAAACTTTTTCTTAGCATTTTTAGACACTTTAGACACCAAATTCCATGTGGTGAAAGAATTCCAGCTATTTATTACGATGGCTGGTTTTATGGCCGTGAATAGTAAATGATTTGTGAATTGCTACCACGCTGGTGCAGCTCGCAATCATAACTGCCATCTCATTATTCACAAGGACCTCTTTGTCTTTCCAAAACAATGTCTGCCTCCTCAGCCTCTAACCTTTTCCCCTTTCTCACAAAGAGAGAGAGAGAGAGAGAGAGAGAGAGAGAGAGAGAGAAAGGAGATGTTTGGCCTCACTCAGCAGAGAATGAGGGGCGTCTTGGTCATCTAATGCTGTGAGATGACCGTTTAAATTCTCTTTTTGTTTGGTTTCAGCACAGGTACTCGAAAGTGCCATTTGTGTCTCTGTCCCAGCTCTCGTTATCATGTTAACATCACCACCATTCAGAAACTTTTTGATTTTATTTCTGTCTTCATTTTCCCTCGCTCAGAGCGGATGTGTCATCCTCAAGTGCGCTGGACTGAAGGATACTAAAAAAGCTCTGGTTTGTGTGGTCGTCCATGTGCAGTCATGATGGATGGCTCGTGCATGGTGCGCATCAGCTGTGGGATTGACACTCACTGGAAATATACAGTACCACCCACATATAGGAACACACACGGAGAAACAACCAGGACACACCCATACATACACACACAAACACACACACACACATACATACACACACACACAAACACACACACAAACACACACACGTGTGTTCACATTCCCCCGACCGCAGCATTATGGGGACTCTCATATGAAAAACCCAAAACCTCAACACGGAGAAGACAAGACCCCCACACGCTCGAGGTCCCTACGGCATCAATCTCTCACGCTGCATCTCTGGAGGGAGACGGATGAAACCAGGAATTTCATATAGCTGGGGACAGGACAGAAAATGTGAACATGCACGTGTGTGTGTGTGTGTGTGTGTGTGTCTCCTCCTCGGCCCCTATGAAAAGATCACACATCTGTTTCATATATGTATTGAAACAGTCCCTTATTGTGACAATCTGCACATAACGGACTCTTAAAAACGCTATGACATGAAACAGGAAATGACACTAAACTTTTATCTGTCCCTTGTTTACAAGTGGAAACCTTGAAGAGGGGTTCCTGCTCATCACCTCAGTGGTCACATGGTGTGTGACCTCTAACCTTTCAAACAGGAGGAAAAGCATGCTGTGCATTTCACATTGAGGACAGAAGAGGGGTGCTGGACACCCGGTGGGGTGGGGGTTGCGGTCAGACAGACCCTTGGAGTTGCTCTGTCTTGAGGGTCACTGCTGGTTTAAGAGTCTACAAACACACATGAACTTGCCCTCTGAGGGGGGGGACAAACCCAGTCTTTTCAATACACATGGAGAGTCAACAAAGCTGACCCGTGTCAAACACATTTACTCATTAACTTAAACAAAGGTGTCAGACGGTAAATGTTTGCTAGAGAAGATTAGCTTCTGAGCAAGCTAATAATGTTTACCCTCTCACTGTTAAATCACTGAAGGAGAACAAACAAAAACGTGAGAGTGTGAGCGTGATAAAGAGAGACAGAGAGAGAGAGAGAAGAAAGTGTGTAATCCTGAATAGTCGAGAAACAGCTAAATGTGGCACAAGATGTGTCGGAGGCAGGTGGAAGAGGGCATGGGACAAGTGAAGAATTGTAAAAAAAACTGGTGTTAGTCAATGAAATCAGATGTCTGTTAGAGGTGTGAGCCCAAGGAGGTTGTAGGTTATGGTGATATTAGAATAGCTAAGCTTAGGACCGTTTTTTGGGCAAGACGCAAAGCAAGGTCCCTAAAATCTCCCTTAGTTATTGTTGTGGAGCATTTGTGACCTACAGTGGGACATTTTACTTTTTTAAAACTATTGTCATATATATTTCATAAAGTGAATACTTACAGATATTCAGAAGTGCAATGCTTCTTTGTTTTTTTCTGTCAGGATATATTTGAGTGGACACATCTTTTGTAAAGAATATGCTGGAGTTTAAAGGCATGTTGTAGCCTACCTCACATTTGCTTATATGATGAACTGTTCATATGTTATGGTACATGCCTTTCAACTCCAACTAACCTTTGCTGATACGTTTATCTTCCGCAACATTCACAATGCATGTCAAAGAAAGAGATGATATCGTAAGACATCAAAAAATATATTTTTATGCAAATCCGAACATAATTGTCCATATGACCAAATCCCTAAGAGGAGCAGCACCAAAATGGACATAAAGCCCTGACCCACTTAAAGCAACACCATGGAAGTATTGATATTTATGCCCTTAGGCATCAATATTCAATGCCATTTAGCACCAACACGGTACCCAACTTGTCAAAAAACAACTACCGTGTGGGTTGTGATCCTACCCGATCAACAATGATACATAGTGCAGTATCAAGCATTCCAGGTATGCACTGGCAATATCAGTGACTTTAATCTCCATATTATGCCATTGTAGCATCAAAATGAGTTTAAAGTCTTTGTTTTAAGATAAAATATATGCATTGTGCTGCTTTAACAGGGACAATGAACATGTTCTTTCCACCCCGAAAGAACCCGAGTTACACCTGGGCTTTGGGACTGCAGAGCCGCAGAACGAGACAGAAAAATGATGCATTTGTTTCTTTGGAATTTACTTGTGTAAAAACGTTCTATATAACACTTAATTTTCATGTCTTTGACAGTGTGATGCTTGGATGCTAGGATATAATTTATTATCACTTTACATAGACATAAGCCATTACCATACCAGAGCATTTTTGCGCTTGACATTGAAAAGCATTGAGAAGCCCAGTCTATATCAAAGAGAGTGGAAGGAAAGGGGCAAGCAGAGAGACAGGGAGAGAGAGAGAGAGAGAGAGATAGAGAGAGAGAGAGAGGAAAGAAGGGTGGAGTAAATCCTCTTTAATAAAAATCGGTGGTAAGTGATGATGGCACTACAGAGAGACTCCCCATGCGGAGATGGAAAGCCCAACAGGCCATTGTCATTATGGATGGCTTTCCCCTTGAGCTCCTGAGAGCATGGAGGTTGGGTGGGAGGCGAGGCAGGGGTGAGGGGTGGAGGATGGATGTGGTGCTAGCTTTAGGTAGTGGGAATGGTCCATCACAGGCAGAGCTAATATGTTTCAGGTTCCCGCACAGACACACACACACACACACACACACACACACACACACACACACACACACACACACACACACACACACACAGGCACACAAACAAGGACAGCAAAAACAGGTGGGGTGTAATATGTATCGGTCAAAAGCTGAGGAGGGTCACTCCTCAACATGTTTCATTTTTACTAATGGAGAAATTCGATCCATGTAACGTGCGTGCAATCCATTAACATGGCAGGTCGACACGAAGCACGGCGCATTGCACCACATCGCGCGCCGTGTTGTGTTGCGTTGTGTTGTGTTGGCGAGGTCTCTGGCCCTGAGTCACCTCGCTCGCAGTGTGATCCCTCGCCAGAACAAGCAGCGATGTCAAAGAGGGGAAGCTATCAATCCATATTCTACCAGGGCCTGAGGACAGCTGCTTTTTGTCTGTCTGGCTTTTATTTATCTCCAGCAAGTCGGTTATTGCACAAGGGCCTCGCTGATGGGACCAGAACGTTCCCTGCTCCTCACGGATCCATTTCCTGTGGTGATGGAGCGAGGCAGGAGAGTTTCCTGTGTCTCGGCTCCCATACGGCGGACATTGGTCACGGACCTCCTAGGGCTCGGCTCTCAATCACTGGCAGACATTTTGGGATTGAGCTTTGGATAACAAGGGTTATCAAATGCACTGCATCCTATCTCGGCTTTTCAGCATGTTTTTTTTTTATGGGACCCTGTGGAAAACGTTAAAATGGTTAAAAGCAGAGCAAGATGTCAAGGATATTTCCCTCCTTATCATAAATCATTCTCAATGTGAGAGAGACCCTTTTAATAATATTCATATGTGAATATGATTACAAATACTTATAACAAAATATGTAAAATGACCTTGAGTGAATTGAATGAATTGAAATGGTTAAAAAAGAGGGATCCCATACAGCGATACCATCAAAAGAGCACACCGTATAGGAATGTTCCTTACCTTTGACTTTTCCAGTTCATCTTTTCCATGCATGACTGCTTCGGGGAAGAGCACACTCATTGTCTTTGATGACCCAAGTAATAGAGGAAAAAGAAGGGTGACTTCGGAGGGGTTGGGGGCGTGCTTCCTACAGCGCACCAGAAATACCTCCAGTCCAACGGGCCCTTTTACGGCACCCATAAAGACTCGCAGAACATTTCAAAGCCGCCGCTAAAGAGCTCTGGCTCCACGTCGTCACTGCATACAAAGGTTCCATCACCTACCTGGCAACGCCTCATACAGCGCCATGGATAAAATTGCTGGGATACATTTTTTTAGACTTTTTTTGCATTACGGCATGGTCATATCATGTTATAATCGGTCCTCGGACATACAGTATGATCAAAGAGACCAAGTAATACTAGTGATTCTTTCCCCGACTCAGTGGAACATAGGCCTATGAACCACTATGCACCCTCTTCTTTCATCATAAACATCAACTGTTGGACAGAAATAGGCTTCCATTACAGCATACAAATGACTTGTTATGTCCACACTGCTATTAGAAATACAGCAATTTTCTTATTTTTCTATTTTAATCAGTATAAATTGGTCTGGCGAGAGATTGGTGGCGCAGACTAATACACAGTAGTTTAGCGTACAACTGGTCTTTTATTCTGAGAGCATGAGAAAGAATGAGAATGAGAGAGTGCAAGTGAGAAAGAGAGAGAGATAGAGAGATAAAATGAGAGAGTGAGGGAAA
The DNA here is from genome assembly GCF_018492685.1 of Alosa sapidissima. Taxonomy (NCBI): domain Eukaryota; kingdom Metazoa; phylum Chordata; class Actinopteri; order Clupeiformes; family Clupeidae; genus Alosa; species Alosa sapidissima. Next base: position 29,840,312 of record NC_055972.1, on the reverse strand, counting down.
TGTGTGAAATTACAGCCCGGCCTGTGGTTTTTGACGGCTTTAGCGCCATTTAAATGCCAACTGCGAGCCCATGAGCGGTTCAGCCAAAACAAATGAAGATCTGTACTAATGCACACCAGACCCAGCTCCGCTACTGCCCCCTGGGGCCATTCATTTGGTCTGTTTGGTCTGGAGGCCTGTCCAGACACAGCATATTGTGTTATTGTGGTGGTAAACAATAGTCAGACTGTTTGGAGTATTAAAGAGCGAGAGACACAGAGGGTGACGCAGAGAGAGAGAGAGAGAGAGGGAGGGAGAGAGGGAGAGTACAACAGACTGAACCACATAGGAGAATGAGGGAAGGCGAGAAAATGGTGTTGCCTGATGTGAACAGGTGGAAACACTACAAGTCCTAAAAGGTCATTGCCATTATGGGTCAACGTGCACCATTAATGTGAGAGAAAAACAAAACAAAACAAACAAACAAACAAATGAATAGTGATGTTTGAAACTTGGTGGAAACAAGGGGGGGTGTTGAAAATACTTAGAGTGCCAAAAGTTCACAAGGTCAGAAAGGACACCCAAAAACTTTCCGCTACCTTTTAAGTAACACCCTGTCCTTATGCTAACCTAAACACAGAGTCTGTATATGGGTCTATGTATATATTTCTCACAGCTTACAGAACATCAACAGCTTACTGGTGTCTGAAAATAGAAATTGATCTGATGGAGTGTGACAGTACAAAAGCCACAGGATTGATCAGGTCTTGTTTCTTTTCTTCTGCATTTCAAATAAGGGTTTGAGGTTTTGATATGAACCACTTGCCAACAAAGAACAGCTGGCAACTAACAGCCTTTGTGTGCTAGAATCTTTGTAGAAGTCTGAAATTGAGACGAATGTCACAGCAAATGAAAGAGATATTCACTGCTTTCTTCGCATTGCTC
>NC_055972.1:29779388-29831888 GCF_018492685.1 Alosa sapidissima | reverse complement strand
TTAGAACATATGTGGTAGGTCTTTTACTTTCTGAAGCTGGGTTTCCCGCCTACATTATTCTGGTTTGGGGTTCGTGTACAAGGCCTTTCATGTATCCAAGTGAGTTTGCATGTGATTGTCCTGCACTTGCACACTTTACCTTCACTGTTGGAGGTATGAGAGGCGTGGAGGAGGAGAGCAGGAGATGTGAGGTCAGCCAACTGGCGGAGGCGGAGGCTGAGGGATGATTTGGACTCAGGATAGTGATCCGAAGTCCTAAGTCACGGTCAAAGACATACAGCTGTGTGTTAATGAATGATTGGCGGGGTTGTGTGTGTGTGTGTGTGTGTGTGTGTGTGTGATTTAGGGAATGCGAGACCCTCTGGTGCCACCCCCCTTGCTCTGAGGGTCCTATCTGTCTCGACTACGTCTGTCACCGATTCCGCAACAACAGGGCACAAAGCATTCCAGCATGCCTCACAACACACACACACACACAGACACACACACACACACACACATACACACATGCTCACGCACCAAACTATTTTAGCTATCCCTCTGCTGTGAAACGTGCCTTCTGAGACACTTTCGCTCTGAGGTTACCAGTCCACATGGCTTTGATAAGAAGCAGAGAGAAAGAGAGAGAGAGAGAGAGAGAGAGAGAGAGAGAGAGAGAGAGAGAGAGAGAGAGAGAGAGAGAGAGAGGGAGAGAGAGAGGAAGGTTGAAGGATGCCTTGAAAGAGGAGGAGGAGGGGGCAGAGCGACGCTGACAAACAGATAGACAAGACAGGAGACACAATGACTACAAAAAATCTGCTCCTCGTCAGGGGTCACGAACCCTGTTTGCGAGTGAAGGAGAGAGACAGCAAAAGAGAGAGAGAGTACAGGGAGATGAGAGGGAGATGAGCAAAATGAGGAGACAATAGGAGGACATATGTCATGTGGTGTCCAGCTGTGAAGTTTCCATAGATCAGTCCAGGCATTCTACAGATGGAACACACACGTGTGCGCGCACACACACACACACACACAAAATATACGCACAAAATATACACAGTCATGCACTCACACACAAACACACACACACACATATATATACAAACACACACATACACACATTGACTAGAGTGTGGCTACCCGACAGGTCGGGTCGGGTTCGGACAAATATTTAGAAATTATAGTCGGGTTCGGTTCGGGTTCGGACATATAGGGGCGATATGCATTGGAAGCTTTACATTTAAAATTGCTTTTTATGTTGGGTAACCAACAGGTCTGCTTTACATGATGCAAAAGTTTGTTTTTTGAGAATAAAGTAAAATGTAAAAAAGACCTAACAGCTTTCTTCCTGTGTGCAAGATTTGTTTATGTAGCCGTGTCAACGCATGTGAATTTCAGGCGGCATGTCTTGGGTGACGTTAAAAAAAAGTTGTTAGCCTATCAGGAGATTTTAAGATTATTTGCGTTGCATACTATGGTAAAGACATAGGCTACCGGTAGGCTATAAGGTCGTCTCATTCAACTGGATGAGGATTTCCTCGAGTTGCCTCAATTAACGTCGATGCTGCATATGGATCAGTGACAGAGGCACTGTAGTTTCAAAGACTGTTGCAGTTCATTTCAAGACTTTTCGTCAATGGTAAGACTAGAATTCTATGTCAATAGGCTATGTTTGCTTGGGCCTCTTGTGTTAATGTGCGCTGTGTGTGACCTGCGTGCGTGCACGCTCATCTGATTCTGTAGACAATTCCATTTGTTGTTTGTTCTGTTTAATGGGCTAAAAAGACAGGCTATCCACAAATGTGAACGTGTAATCACTAGCATGGGAATAACTAAGGCATCATCTGCGTTGGGCTCGGGTCGGGTTCGGACATATAAATGAAAATGCCTGTCGTGTTCGGTTCGGGTTCGGACGCAACTCTGTTGGACGCGGGCCAGGTTCAGACAGAAACCGCACTCTAACATTGACACCTACATACACACACACAAATACACACACACACACCCACACACACTTCAATCACTGCTGTAAGACATACTTGTAAACAACACGCCTTTCAGGAATGCTGCTGAAATGAAATTGGCGGGGGGGGGGGTTGCTGGAGGCAGCACTGCCTCCTACACCCTGCACCCCACCCACACCAACCACCCTTCTGTTGGCCGGGGGCCGTGCGTCAGGGCTCCGGGGCCAGACTGCATAAGTCAAAAAGTAAATTATCCACGACTCAGCCTCTAATAAAACGTCGGAGGACTCAGCGCGCCGTAATGGATGGGTAGGAGCAGCCCAGAGCGGAGCGCTCCAGAGCCCAGCGGTGCGGTGCGGTGCGGTGCGTGGCGTCCAGCGCCCGCAGAGGGAATGACAGGGATGCCAGGCATTCGCTCCCAGCCTGCTGCACCTCTCTAGCCCTCTCTCCGGCCAGCTCTCGCTCGCTCGCCAGCAAAAAATAACAACAGCTTCGCCAGCCAACTTCGCCTCACTTCCAGCCCTGTGTGTGTGTGTCTGTGTTTGTGCGTGTGTGTGCATGTATGTTGGGTGAGTTTTCTGTGTGTGTTTGTGTATTTCTGTGTGTTTGTGCGTGTGTGTGCATGTATGTTGGGTGAGTTTGCCTGTGTGTGTGTATTTATGTGTGTTTGTGTGTGTGCATGTGTGTGTGCATATATGTTGGGTGAGTTTGCATATGTGTGTGTGTGTGTGTGTGTGTGTGTGTGTGTGTGTGTGTGTGTGTGTGTGTGTGTGTGTGTGTCTTCTGGGCATCCACATAGCGTCCAGAGTTGCATGTGTGCCAGCCAAGTGGGCCTCTGCTTGGTGGCCCTCCTACAGGCTGACTGCAGGGGTTGTGATATAACTGCACAGTCTCAGCCACAGCAGCAATCCAGCGACGCGTCCACACTATTCTGCCTCCACAATCATAAAAGCATATGTGTGTGTGTGTGTGGACATGTATCTATAAATGTTTTGATGTGCACATGTGCCTATGTGTATGTCTAGTTGAATGGCGTGGTGAGTGGTGTAGAGCGTTATGTAGTGAATGTGTGTGTGTGTGTGTGTGTGTGTGTGTGTGTGTGTGTGTGTGTGTGTGTGTGTGTGTGTGTGGTACAGATAGACTTGTATAAGTGCTTTTTTCTGTGGTATATGCTATGGTTGCCTGAGTGTGCATGTGTCTGTATATGAATGTAAAGCAAGTTTGTGTGTGTGTGTGTGTGTGTGTGTGTGTGTGTGTGTGTGTGTGTGTGTGTGTGGCATTGTGACTACCCCAGACACGGCAGTGGTGGAGCCACAGCATGATGGTTAGTCTGATTTATGAATACGTCAGAGCACATGCCACAAAAACCAGCAGACACACACACAGGGCAGCAAAAACAACCAGACACATAGGAGAAGGGGTAAAAACACACACACACACACACACACACACACACACCTACACTGGCACACACATACATACACACAAAAACACACATAAGCACTCAAACACTCACGCACACACACACACATATTTACTGATAGAAACAGACACACACAAACACACGCATACACACACACACACAAACACAGATACACACACATATACACACAATACTTACACAGACTCATATACGTGTCCTCTCTCCCTCTAGTGGTGGGAAGCACTCATTGCAGGTCTGTGTTCCTGTTCTGTTCCCTGTGTGGGTTCATAGCCCACCCCTATGCCCCGCAGGGCTAAAATAAACAAACAGCAATCATGGAATGAGGATTAGAGCCAGTGGCGGTGGGGTGGGGGAGGGCCGCGGGCGAAGTCATTATCTCCACGGCGACGTCGCCCACTGGAGGGGGACCAGAGGAGACACACGCTGGACCTCAGAGAGACGGCGAGACGGCGACCTCACCGTCGAGGCTCATCGCCGATCGTGTGCTCCTCCACACACACACGCACACACACTCTCAGGAGAGTCTTCGGTGAAGCAGGCTTGTAGGAGGATCATTACTCGACTTCATCACCTCATCACAAAAGACTCCCAGAGCAACGTGAGCGTGACAAACACACTGCTCTATGAATACCTGTAGTAGCCTCGCCTGCGGAAGTGGGCTAATGGTGCTGTTTGTGTCAGCAGTGTTGCACAATATTGTTGCAGAGGAAAGACTTTTCACATCCCATTAGCATGCTGTTGTTTTCACTGGATCTTTGTGGACTCTGTTGACTCAGGTAAGCTGGGGTTTAAGTGTGCTCTTCCTCCAGGTGTACACTAAAGACACACAGTGACATTTAAACTCGCGCAGAACACAAATAGTACGTTTCCTAGCCTAGTTCTTTGTTCTTGCACTTGAAGCAATTCAAACAATTGTCACGAGAAATACTGAGCACTTGCATTCTTCTTTTCAGTCATTTTTGGGTACCTGTTCTTGTTTTCAGATTTGCTTTTTATACAGTAGTGGTCTGTGGTCGCTGCCAAGCAGAAGCCATTATTTCATCCAGGCAGTTCCACACACAGACACACACACACCTAGTCACAGACAGAGACACAAACACACACCGAACACACACACACACACACACACAGTCACAGATGGAGACAAACACACACACACACACGCAAACACACACACACACACACGCACACATATACATACAGTCAAAGACAGAGACACACACATACTGTACACTCACAGAACACACAAACACCCACACATGGGCAGCGGGCATAACAATTGTACCATGTATGACTGAACCCACAGCCCTTTGCGCTCCACATTGGGCTGTAATAGATGTGGGAGCTGGTGAGTGTGCAGACTGCAGAGCATTCTTCCCCCTGAGGGGGCCTGAGCCCTGATCTCCCCTGAGCTCCGTAATGGCCTGGGCTCAAAGCCCCGCTCTCTGAGCTGAGCGGTGTGGCGCGGTGCGGTGCGGCTCGGTGGGTCCGACATCGACCACAACTTAAAAAGGAGCTCTGCATTCATTACGGCAAAAGACAGAAAATCACTGGCCATAAGCCTCGTGGGGCTCAGAGACCACTTGTGTAACGAGAGAGAGAGAGAGAGAGAGAGAGAGAGAGAGAGATTCAGAATGAGAGAGAGGGAAGGAAGGAAAAAAAGAGAGGGAGAGAGAGAGAATAAGATAATGAGATAGAGGGAAAGAAGGAAAAAAATGGACAGAGGAAATAGAGAGGGAAAGAAATACAGAAAGAAAAAGAATGAGAGAGAGAGAGAGAGAGAGAGAGAGAGAGAGAGGGGGTGAGTGAGGAAGTGCAAGTCAAGAGGCTGTGTTCTCCTAATCTGTCTGTCGCCTGCTGATCATTAGCGGGGTCTAATGGCAGCGTTGCTGTTTTTCTTGGGCCTCGTCGCTGCACTGAGCCGCACTCACTCCTCCCAGCCCCATTTAACTCTCCTGCAGAACACTTTCCCCCACAGAATGACAGAGATGGAGAAAAAAGAGAGAGGGAGGGAGGGAGGGAGAGAGAGAGGGGGAGAGACAGAGAGATAGAGAGAGAGGGAGGAGGGAGAGTGCACTAGAGAGACTCCAGTCTGACTGAGCATGGCAAAAGAGTGAACGACAGGGACTCCCACACGCCCGACCGCAGCGGTTTGCGCTCCCCAAACAGCCCTGGGCATTTAGACAAGAGCCGCGGAGAGGCCTATTAGTCAGGGTGGCATATGGCGCTCCTCAACGTGACGCGCACCCAGCGAGCGGGCGAGCGAGTGGTGGTGGGACGGGCAGGAGACTCCCCAGCACACCAGCCAGTCCATTTAGTGTGAGTTCAGTGGAAATCATCATAGGTCCATCCAAACATTAATGACCAGTAATGAGCCCCTTAATGCTGGAGAACTGGCTGCAACACACTGCCACATTACTGAGCCAAAATTCAGATTATATCAGAGGAGAATAGCAGAGAAGAGACAAGTTCAGACTACATCAGAGCAGATTAACAGAGAAGAGCTCAAACTATAACATAGAAGAGTTCAGACTATATCAGAGGAGAACAACAGAGAAGAGTTCAGACTATATCAGAGGAGAACAACAGAGAAGAGTTCAGACTATATCAGAGGAGAATAACAGAGAAGAGTTCAGACTATATCAGAGGAAAATAAATAACAGAGAAGAGTTCAGACTACATTAGAGGAGAATAACAGAGAAGGAAAATGATGCATGCTGTACTCTATAACTAGACTCCTGACAGCAGAGGTAGATTTGGACAATGTGGATGATGAGGACTGTGGAAAGATGGAAGTGGGCCTAATAAAGCAATAGGGGCCTGAGATCAAACCTGTGGTGAATAATGATGTGTGTTAAGGGCCGTTTACACCAGGAACGATAACTATAAACATAACTATAACGGTAACACTTTACTTGACGGGTGAGTTCATAACACATTCATAGCAGCTGTCATAAACTGCACATAAAGCATTCATGACTGTTTCATGGGACATGACTCAACATTCATACCAAACCTTTCATGAATGTGGAAAACAGAACGACGACAACTTGTCAAAATAAAAGTCCAACAACCGCAAAGCAGCATTGCCGTTTTTGTTCCAAACCTATACCTGATCATGGTCACATCTGAGTCCAGTTCCAAAAAGACAGAACATGGTCAAGCAAATATTTTTTGTTTCATATAAATGTATTTGTTTTATGATGTAACCTTTGCAGATGATTTCTCATATTTTGCTACTGGGAATGTCCAACCATTCCAGGTTACAAAAATATGAGTCAGCTGAATATAGGCTAGTTTACTTCACAGTGTTAAAGGTGCGATTTGTAGGATTGTTACCGAACGTTCTGTAGGCCAAAATCAAAACACTGGTGAACGTTCTCAAGACTACCAGACGCGAGCCTCTTCTGGGTTGCCAGATGTAATGAAGACTTAGCTAACGTTAGTTGACCTGCAGCTGCTTTAACGTTTCTCCAACCATGACCCAGCTACACATTACGGAAACAGTGAAAACAAAAAATACCTTTCTAACCAACGTAACATATTTAGCTGAAGTTAGCAATGCAGATGAACTTTAGCCTAGGCTACCTGTTGTGGAGAAATAGCCTATGGCCAGCTCTGCGTCAGACTTGATATTCTTCGTTTGACGAAGACGATGTAGACTTCATAAGATAGTGATGAAATATTTACAAAGGCTGGAAAGATTAAATTAATGGTATCCTTTATGAAATATTGGAGGCAAATTTAAAACCTGAGTTTAACACTGGGAGGTAAACTAGCCAATAGTACATTCAGCTGACCCGTATTCGTGTAACCTGGATACCATTAATTTAATCTCTCCAGCCTTACTATACAAGTTGTGAAGTATTCGATTGTTGGACTTTTATTTTGACAAGTTGTCATCGTTCTCTTCCACATTCATGAAAGGTTTGGTATGAATGTTTAGTCATGTCTCATGAAACAGTCATGAATGCTTTATGTACAGTTTATAACAGCTGCTATGAATGTGTTATGAACTCACCCGTCAAGTAAAGTGTTACCACTATAACTATCAATAAAAGCATCCACACTGACCAACAATAAGGAAAGTCTCTCCTTGTGTTGATGAATGTGATGGCTAAAATTTGATGGATTCTGATTGGCTGTCAGATTTTTATCATTCTCAAAATCATTCTGAAAGTGATAACGATATTGTTATAATTTATGAATTGTTATAATGTGTGGATATCGTCATTTATATTAGCTGGGACGATACCTTTTTGCCGTTATCGTTACAGTTATCACTATCACTTGGGGCAATGAGCAATGTTCCCTGGCAATTAAATTAAGAGAAGGAAGGTGCTGCACACTCCGAGTAAATGAAAAAATATTTAATAGGCGATAACGTTTTGGCCTACAAGGCCTTCATCAGATCGCATGTAGTGCATTCAGACAAAAAGACTCACTGTAGCTTAGGTTTAGACAGAGACTTTCTAATGAGGAGACACAGCACTCAAAAAGTTTGTAACGTTGTCTACACATATCCCATCCCTTCCTCGGCAAAACGTCGACATGTGAATACATTGAGCCAATCATGTGGTGTGATGTGAATACATTGAGGCAATCATGTGGTGTGTTGTGAAGACATCATGCCAATCATGTGTTGTGAACTCGCCGCTGGAGCATAATTGGTGTCGTGAAGCCTTGCGCACACGCAGTTCTGCGAATAGGATGCCCTATGAGTGCCCAAAAAGCGTTGCAATATGGCCGCCGAGTAGAGGGACTTGCCTAAAAGGACTTTGGTTTAGACTCCTTGATTGAAATCAATTAGTCAGCTGATCACTATCCAAGATGAAACCCCATCGGAAACCCCATCGGATTAAGGACGTCATCAGATAGGTCGGCCCCAGAGTAGATCTTGCCATAGTCTTTAATAATAATAAAGATACAATTTGTGATGTACAAAAATTCATATAGAAAAAGACATTACAGTTTCCGTCCTTAAAGAGAACATCATAAATAACATCTTTATCACATCTAAAAAACATTAATGTTAACATAGTCAGAGATGATCTCCAGATAAAAGTTTGGGGGAATGGGAAAGTGCCTGAGGATCAACACTTGGTTACATATTACCTGGCAACAGTTGCCCTGTGTATCGTGACACTGAACATGTCCATGAATCAGTCCATTTGCAGGCCAGAGGGTGTGTTGAGGGTTTCGAATCCTCTACAGTATTGCGGACAATATTGCTTGATTGATCCAGATACCAGCCATGCTCTATGAGCAATTGTTCCTGTTGCTGAAGATTGTCACCCATACAAATTTTTTCTCTTCAAAAGCTCCACTGTGCTTACTTATACTTCTTCTCCCTGCTCTCCCATCACTATTGATCTCAGATGCTCAGTGTACGGCGATACAAGACAGCAGGTGAAAGGGAACAGTGTATTGCTTCTCATTGTCAAAAAACATTCTTCAAGTTAAGGAGTTTTATAATAGTCATCCATCGTTCAAAAGAGAGAAAGTTCTGTTCCGCACTGCAAGGCAACTGCTAGGGCCGCCGTGCTGTAGGTCTGACTGCAGTGGGGATTTCAAAGCTCTGAGAAGAGGATTAGAGGTGTCTGCGCTCACACAAGCAAATAATGAAATCCACTCCTAGGCCTCACTCTTCTTAATCTCCATTTCCCCTCCGCTGGTCCCCAAGTGTCCTCCTCCACGCAATATCCACAATCTACAATATCCACTCCACGCTCTGATTCGTCCTGATCCAGGTGGAAAGGTGGAGAGGTAATGTGATGCAGCACATTCTCTGAGATAGCAGGGTGTGGTGTGAGGTGTTAAAACAGAGGAAGTGTAACTCTACATTGTTTCTCTTACGTTTTTTTTTTTTTTCTCTTCCTCTCTTCCCTCTTTGTCTTGTTGTGAGTACCTTTTTGCCAGATTTATGCACTTCTCAGACCTCTCTCTCTCTCTCTCTCTCTCTCTCTTCTGTCTGTGTCCCTCTCTATCCTTCTCCTTTGGTTGTTTCCCGCTCTTTTTTTATCTTCATCTCTACTGTAGCTCTCTCTCTGTGTTCCCTTTTTGTCCTGTCTCTGTTTCTCTCCCTCACTAAAATAGTTCAACTCAATTCAATACTTCAGAGGAACATGTTTCGAAAGCATGGAACACAAAAATAGACATAACACACACACACAAAAAACATTGAAATGTACAAAATATAGAATACAAGAAGATGAATCATGTGTGGTTAAACTCTCTCTATCTCTCCCTTCCTACCTCTCTTTTTGTCTTTCTCTCTCTCTCCCTCTCTCTGCCGTTCTCATTCCTGCCATGAGCCCCTCACTGTCTGTGCAGCTCACCGCAGGTCTGAACACAGTGATTAGAGGGAGTCTCGTTGTGGCACACTCTGCGCAGGGCTTTGAAGCGGCCCACTGTTTTCGAGCTCTAAAGCCCTCTGTGGTGAGCTAATGGCAGAGCAGAGCTGCCTATTAAGACTGCGCTATGAGTGAGGAGGGCCAGAGCAGGCTGGAGGGGGCGGGCAGAGGAGGGATTGGAGTAAACATACCTGCATACCTGTGTGTGTGTGTGTGTGTGTGTGTGTGTGTGTGTATGTTTGTATATGTGTGTGTGTTTACGTGTGTGTATGTGTCTGTGTGTGTATGCAAGCTTACATAGGTGTGTTTTTGTGTTTGTGTGTGTGAATGTGTTTGTGAATTTGAATGTGAATGAGTGAATGTGAATGTGTGTGTGCGTGTGTGGCTCCCACCGCAATTAGACTCTCACCCACGCAGAGGAAGTGAGCAGGACCCATCATTATCATCGCTCCAATCCAAAGTGATTGCTCAAGCCATGGAAACAGAAGCAGTACAATGCAGCACAGACAGGTGGGCCAAAATAAGCGTCTAATATCCTCTACTTCCTACACATGGAAGTTTGATTTATGAATAATTGTTTCTGTAAAAGTAAGACCTTGCATTCACAGCTTCACATATGTTTCTAAAAAACAGTGAAAAGTAAAGCCTCCAAATATACTGTATATGTATATATTTTAATTTTTTTTAAGACAGATTAGTGAACTTTCTATTTCTTATTAACCACTTCAAAAATAAATCAAGTCCAGTATATCCAAAAACCAGCTATAGCAGCATTCAGTTCAGCTTTTGTTGCCAGTATGTTGGTAAATTTGACGAAATTAGCTGACTTTGTGCATTTGAGGCTCCTAAATATCCAGCCAACCATGCCATAACCAAACCGAGACTCGAGGGACGTGAGATGTGGTTAAATACGTCTATATTCTCCACTGCCAAAGCCACTTTTTAGTTACTGATGGCACTGCAAGAGAGGCATGTCCAATCAACACTGACTGCTAATGGAGAAAGACCGCCTCCACCCCACCACTCTCCTCTACATATTACCATGTGTTCAGTAGGGTGGACATAGTACTGTATCAGCATGTAACCCTAAGTGGCATTCAAACTGGCACACGTTTTTCACCTCCAGGCGCTCAAATTCAATTGTTTCCCTACGGAACGGTACCAAAGTCCTTTAAAGCAGCAAGTCCCTCCACTCAGTGACGCTTTTTGGGCACTTATTGGCCATCTATTTCGGCAGAAATGCACGTGTGCAAGGCTTCACGAAACCAACCTTGCTCCAGCGGTGAGATCACAACACATGATTGGCACAATGTATTCACAACACACATGTCGACTTTTTTGCCGCGGAATGGGCGGAATATGTGTAGGCAACTGCCATATTGCCGTTACAAACTAACCTTATGCATTTCTATGGAGAAACCATTTCTATGGTTTAATGTGTCTCCTCATTAGAAAGTATCTGACGGTACACTGGAAATCCAGACTTCTCGCGAGAGCACAATTTGAATTTGTTCAGAGAGTCACTCTGGCATTCAGTTGATGCTCATTAACTATGCCCTTGCAGCCGAGCTGCACCAATTACATCGGTGTATCTGACATAGGCGGGCCAGAGGCGAGCTAAACAGATGGCGGGCGCGCTGCAACGTCGAAGTCTGGAATCAATCAGACCCTTAATCTTTCGGATTTGGGTCTGGATTTCCAGGCTAATAGAATGGTGCGACTGACCGTTGCATGATGTTTATAAACGCTTTTATAAACGGTTCTTCACAATAGACCTGTCCGGAATAAGTCCCGCCTCCGAAACAGCGGTGTCCACCTAACTTCTGGGCGTCGAATGTCTATGGGAAATAACATGGCGTTTCGAAATATCATACCTGTCAAACATCTTTAGGTGGCAAAGTAGAAAAAAATGGTGGGCCGATTGGCCTACACACTTCTACCATAGTTTCCACTGGATTTTTTGATTGTCGGTGCCGTTAAAGTACAAATATATCAGTAAGAAGCACTAAGCTAACGCACGCTTCGGACGCCACGACTCCCCGAGTCAAGGTTGCATAGCAACGGCAATGTTTCATAGTTTGTCTTCACCGAAATGAAGTTCGTGGCACCAGAGCCTGTCTACGGATGTGGCACTAACCCTGTGTGAAATCGTCATGTTTGATAGGTTGTTAATACATTCTGAAAATGTTACTGTTCTGATCAAGGTCATGCAAAATAAAGCTATCGACTCAATACGACTCTGCCTCTGATTCCTAGTCTGCTTATCATTATCTGTTTTTCGTGAATTTTTCAAATATCTCAACAATATCTCAATAACAGCCAACAAACTCTCAGCACAGTCAAACCAAAGTTAAGTTGAGTTGAAAAGAGGCTGAACCTTGCAAACGATTTACTTTTATAGACCACTGAAATCACGCGTGAATCACACGTGAAAATGACCATCACGTTAAGTTGTGACTGGTTGTGAGCGATATCTAACGCCCTCCTCCGCCTGCGTACATTGGAACTAGCTCCAGGTTAGCATTAATAATCGTTTACTACTTTAACGGCACCGACAATCAAAAAATCTAGTGGAAACTAGATGGCAGAAGTATGTAGGCCAATCAGCCCACCAGCTTTTTCTACTTTGCCACCTACAGAGTTTGACAGGTACGATATTTCGAAACGCCATGTTATTTCCTATAGACATTTGACAACCGGAAGTTGGGTGGACACGGATGTTTCGGAGGCGGGACTTATTCCGGACAGGCAGGGTCGGACTGGGAACAAAATTCGGCCCTGGCAATTTTCTCCTGGACCGGCCCACCACTGGACCGAAAAAAAAAAATCCCCCCCTGATTCCCCCCATAAATGACAAACACACTATCCTGTAGCAACACTACATAAACGGAACCCAAATATTTAGATTTGGACCTAGCCTAATCACAAAAACACGGGGGTCCGGGGGTGTCTCTTAAAATTTCTGTCTCTTTTAAAAATTCTGGTTGCTAATCACACCTTTTTTTAAAGTGATTTGAGAGGGATTTGGGATAGGCTACTAAAGACAGGCTCATCTTCTGTCTGTCTCACGTCATGTTACCCCATGCATTAAACCACATGTCACTGCTTGACTAAATAAAAAATATAGGCTACTGAACATGGATATCGTCATACAATAGTTGACAGAAATTACGTTTTGTGCAAACATGTTGTAGAAACACAACCACAACCTTTATTTGGTGCAAATCTCCTTTAGCCTATTTTGGTTATAGTCCGCGATTCACATTAACTGTAGGCTATCACCAGTGTAGGCCGATACTAAATGTTTTTGCCCAGGTTTGTGTGCCGTCATCACATTTTGCAAAATTAGGCTACCTTCTTACTAACCTACCAGTTGATACTTTTTACCTGCATCGACTCGCGATTGATTGTGCATCTAATGTAATCCTCGGTGGAGAGACTTCCACTTTCCAAGTTTCACTTTCACTGTCGTTGTGAGCTATGGTTATACTATATGGGAAATACTTTGAAGTTCCTTTTGATTAGGATCAGCTCCAAAAATGAATGGGTTTTCTTTAACCTGTGCTACACTTTACCACCAAGTTGTGCGAAAATTGTAGGCTAGCCTACCCGTAGTTTTTTTATGTTGACAGAACCGCAGTAGCCTACATGGTGCAGTAAATGGAAGCTCTTGGTAGTGCGTGCAACTAACGTCTATAAAGACAATATATTATAATATATATATATATTTATTATATATAAATATATAATATATTTATGGAATAAAACTAGACCTCTGATTGCTGTTTACGGTTAAAATACGATGATGTGAACACCAGCCAGCGGAGAGCACTTATACAGCCTAGGCTACCATGCACTCGTAGGCTATATTTCCCCACAAACCTAGCGGGGGCAGAAAAATAAATAATCAAATAAACGCTTTCTTTGGTGATTTATTTTTAAAAATGTATCAAAAGTTACCCCTCCCCCGTGGGGAGTAGTAGGCTACGTTAGACGTGACCAGTCAAGACTAAGATTGAGAGATTCTGTTCTCGGTGGCGTAGCCAGAAATGTTCAAATGGGTGGCCATACAAACATTAATCATAGGCATGTTATATTTATGACATAAAAGTGGAATTTATTGAAGGCATTTGATCACAGCTGACAAATTACGCAGAAACATTTTCAACTGGAGCAAAACAATGCATGAATGTAGCTTCGGTGTGTCACATGAAACACAATTCTTGAATTTCCCCTGGGGATCAATAAAGTATCTATCTATCTACCTATCTATCAATTGAGACAATAGATTGACCATATTGGACAACTTCAAAGCCTTATCATAGGCATGTTACATTCATGACATGAAAAGTGGAATTTATTGTACAAAAATGACACATTATGCTGTCGGCTAAACATTTTAAACTTGCGCAAAACTGCATGAACCCAGCATCGGTGCGTCACATAAATTAAAACACAAATTGAAGCAACAGCTTGACCATCGGACAATCCTACGACAAAGCCTTTTCATAGGCATGCAGCGTTTATGACATAAAAAGTGGAATATGAACGCATTTCATCACACCTGACAATTACGGAGCTGCCGGCTGTAGCCTACACGATTTAACTGATTCTTGAACTATCAGCGCAGTGTTGACTTGCGCGTCTTTTTTAGATGGTAAACGTAAACGAAGGAAAGCCCTCTAATTGGACGGGCAAGACTGACAAGTAGACAGGCCCGGCCGTGGCTACGCGTATGCTTGGTAGGCAAAACTAGTGGGAAAATGTCTGTAAACAAATTTGGTAGCCAGAAAAAAGAACATAAACAGAGGATAGAAAATACAAAAAAGGAGGCAGAGAACGCAAAGAAGGTAGGCCTATGGTTCTCGGCTTCACGTTCGGGCAACAGACGAGTTCGAGGAGACGGTAGGACAATGATGACATTAATACAGTAGCCCGCTGTGGCATGGTCGCTTGCAATTGTATGGTTCATCTATATTATTTTAACTAATTGATCTGAATTGGTTGATGTTTCTCCAGGTAGCCTGTGCTCGCCTGTGCTGCGTGCGTATACCTAGGCCATAATGGCTGTTGCGGTCGTGGGCGTGTTGCTCCCCGGCACGGAATAAAGTAGGACCGGCCCTGTCTAAAATCAAAAGTGTGGTAACGTTAACTTCTGGTCTTGACTCACTGCAGAATGCAGCGGCTTGTTCACTGCACTGGAGAATACAGCTAAACAAGTTAAAGAAAGGGAAATGGACATTTCATATTTTTAAAGCCTCTAAAATCAAATTGACTATTGAAATCGAGGTTTAGGATGGAGTGATGTGTAGGAGCGATGACGCCCCCGCCCCCCCTCGGCTTTTTTCACAAATCGCACCCTGACTAGGTTGGCTTGTCAGTCAGTGTCGAATGCAACCTCAGACCAACGCAGATGCCAAAATAAGGAACTGCAACCTAATTCCAGTGGCTAAAGCTCTCCGGAACATTTCTAGTGGTTCTCATATGCATTGATGGATTTACGAGACTCGCAAAAGAAAGTCAAGATCTCGCAAAAGAAACTCGAGATCTCGCAAAAGAAAGTCAAGATCTCGCAAAAGAAACTCGAGATCTCGCAAAACAAACTCAATTTAAGATCTCGCAAAAGAAACTCGAGATCTCGCAAAACAAATTCAATATCTTGCAAAAGAAAGTCAAGATCTCGCAAAAGAAACTCGAGATCTCGACAAAACAAACTCAAGATCTCGCAAACCTAGTCAGTGTTTGTCCCAAGTACATACCTTTTCTCAGTTTTTTTTTTACCTTCGTTTTTTTTTTCATGTCACCTCCGTACTTAGCTGCCTGCCTTAGCTAAGTCAGGGAGCTAGTGATTTAGCTAAATATAATGTATCAAAACACAACATATACACAATCAATTTCCCCCTTGCATGTTTTTGAGACTACTTTGGAATACTCGCATTCTGGAGGTGAACAAAACATGTCAGTGTTAATGCTGCCTAAGGGTTAATGTGTGAGTGAGTTCCCAGATCCCGGATAAAATGTTGTTTTATTTTTTGGGTGAGAACTGCAACAATCTCATGACCCCTTCCAATCCAGATGCACGAATCCAATTAATTTTCTCCATTGAGAACTGGATTATAAGGCCTAAAATCATAATCGCCCAAGGTGGAAAAATAGCTATGACATGATTAGGCGATTGTATATGCTCATATAGATGCCACAAGTTCATGGGCATTACACCAAACTGCCCAAAATCCTAATGTGTAAAAGCAGTTGTAAAAAACAGGAGTTCACCGTTGCCATGGAAATGTTTATGCCTTAAAATCTGCATTTTGGAGGATATGATCGATCGTCTATTGGCAGTGATAGTCACGGTGCGTCTGTGAATGGAGGTGCGTCTTTGCATTTTTGCGACAGTGTTCACTAAGCATACCATGCTTATTTCGACCCTCTGCCCAACATAGCTGGAGGTGCCAGTGGTAAAGGTGATGATAGTGTCCGTAATGGACGTGGTAAAGACAGCAGGGATAGTAAAAATAGGGCTCTGAAGAACTACAAAGTCACCCACGATAAGAACTGATTTGACCAGGCTATTTTATTGTATAGTAGAATAGGGTTTGTGGTTATAGTAATAGTTTACTATTGTTGGTTTACATGTGACTGTTTTCCTGTTCAGGTGTTATGTGGGTGAAATGACAAAAAAAGTAAGCAAAACTGAAATGTTATACTTTTTAAAAATTGAGCCAAGGGGTAGCATATAAAGAGAGAATAAAAGAGGGCCCAAAATGGAACCCTGAGGAACACCACACTTTATAAGGGCAGATGAAGAGGAGAAATTGCCTAAACTAACTGAAAATTATCTATCACTAAGATAAGAAGAGAACCATTGCAAAACAGAACCCTGGAGACCAACTTCATCCTCCAAGCGTTTTAATAGGATGTTATGGTCAATGGTGTCAAATGCTGCACTCAGATCAAGAAGCACCAAGAGGGCGCAAGATCCAGAATCAACTGCTAAGAGAATGTCGTTTTGGACTTTAAGCAAGGCCGATTCAGTGCTGTGCAGAGATCTAAAACCTGATTGGAATTTATCACATATATTGAACTCAATCAGATAAGAAGAAACCTGAGAGAGGACAACCTTTTCTAGTATCTTTGACAGAAAAGGTAATTTAGAAATAGGCCTATAATTCTGTATAAATGTAATAATAAATAATAATGAAATAAATAATAAATGTGCATAATTCGAGGTGGTGGCCATCCAGTGACATCATAATATGCAAATTAGATGTGTAAATTTACCCCCTTTATAAACTTTTGTTCATACTCAATGATTTTCACATTTACAGTAGGACTTTATCTCTAACCACTTTTTAAAGCCATGGCCTTTTGAAATTTTGATGTAAAAATCCAATGATCCGTATGTATAATTCACATAAAAGACCTACCTCTCACAGAAACCATCACAACCATCAACATCCGCCACGGTGGGTTAACATTAGATTTGAAACCATATGGCCTTCCTTGATGGTTATTCACAAGGTTGCGCGTAGTCAGAGCATAATCCAAAGTGTCTGCTAGTCTTCTCTTTAGTCTTTAGCCTTTATTGTTGGAATAAATAACCCTTTAGTAGAATGTGTAATTCCTTTGTAGTTGTTGGGCATGTGTATGTGTTTCAGTTAAGCGTATTATTACATAAGGCATGTCAATTAGTGCATTTGGTTACACTTTACTTGACAGAATCAACATAAGAGTGACATGACACGGTCATGAACGTGTCATAAACAAGTCATAAACGTTTATGACATAACACTTCTGTTATTAAGTGCCATTTGTTTTTTGTCATAACAAGTTAGGGTTAGGATTAAGGTTAGAGGTTAGGGTTAGGGTTCATGATAACACTTTACTTGACGGTTGAGTTCATAACACACTTATGAAGTCAACATCGAATAGCACTTTACTATACAAGTTGTGAAGTATTCGTAATCACTGAGTTAAACTAGCCTACATTCAGCTGACCCGTATTTGTGTAACCTGGAACGGTTGGACATTCCCAGTAGCAAAAGATGAGAAATCATCTGCAAGGTTACATCATAAAAGAAATACATTTTTATGAAACAAAAATTATTTGCTTGACCATGTTCTGTCTCTTTGGCACTGGAGTAGCCCATTGACTCAGATGTGACGTGATCAGGTAAGAGGTTTGAAACAAAAATGGCAACGCTGCTTTGCGATTGCTGGACTTTTACTTTGACAAGTTGTCGTCGTTCTGTCTTCCAAATTCATAAAAGGTTTGGTATGAATGTTGAGTCATGTCTCATGAAACAGTCATGAATGATTTATGTGCAGTTTATGACAGCTGCTATGAATGTGTTATGAACTCACCCGTCAAGTAAAGTGTTACCGGGTTCATACATGTATGTCATGACAGTGTCATGTCACTCTTATGTCGATACTGTCAAGTAAAGTGTTACTGTGCATTTTTTTAAGTTTGAATATGAATATTCTTTTCCATAACTTTGTAACCGTCTTTACATTGGATGCACTGTGTCAAGATAATGAGAAAAGAAATTCAGCTGCCACTGAGGGTGTGCACAAGGAGACCAAAGAAACCATTTGGCACCAACGTTTCGGTCATCTTGGAGTGCAAAATCTAAAGCTGCTGGCTAAAGAGCAGTTTGTGGAAGGATTGGACTACAATAGGCTAAAAGATACCGATTTCTGTGAGTCAGTCGTGTGCTGAAGGGAAACATCATCATAGCCAATTTCCAGCTGATGGCAGAAAATGAGCCAAATAACCACTTGGCTTAGTGCACAGTGATGTGGAAAAATGAATGAGAAGTCACTGAGTGGAGCCGAATATTTTCTCCCGTTTATTGATGACAAAACTCATTACGTGTGGGTGTATGTCCTGAAAAGCAAAGATGAAGTCTTCAATACATTTGTTCAGTGGAAAGCAGAAGTAGAAACATATACTGGAAGAAAACTGAAACTGAAACTGAAAGTTCTACGCACAGATAATGGAGGAGAATATACTTTGACAGAGTTTGAAGAGTTCCTGAGGGAAGAAGGAGTAAGACACAAACTGACTGTTCCAAAGACACCTGAAAATGGACTACACTGGTTATGATCCAAAAATAGACCTTAGGTTAGATTTACACCTGATTACTCCTTTAAGGCATGGTCAAACCCTAGGCACCTCTCTAACCTGTGATGGATGAGCTGAAGCACTGTGAACCAGCACTAGGGCCCTCTCCGAAACTAGTTACTTCTCCCTCTCCCTAGCCACTTACACTTTGTTTGCGTGTTCACGCGGAGGGTCCGCCACCCGAAACCAATTACTGTTAAGTAATAGTGTGTTATATACCCTCCAACGCCATGGTTCCGTGAAAACCAGCTTTCGCTAGGGAGAGTGAAGTTCGTTCCAAAGCTGAGTGCGGTTTTATAACCCTACGCACTAATCAAGGGAACTTCATTTAGCTGCGAGGGTGTTTCCATAGACAATAAAAGATATGGACAGAGTCATCACGTAGACGTCAGTCGAGACGGGTGAAGCAAATTTCAATCGTTTCCTATTGGTCGATGAGGCTTTCTGCGCAGGCTCAGGGGACGTAGATGTAAGGTAGACACGTAGTCTGACTCGTGTAACTCTTGTGATAGCTGCACCGAGAGATTGGGTTAATGTAGGCCCTTATTTCGTTACCACCACGTCTACATTTACTTTTCTTAAATGTCCTAGTTGTTCGTAGATACATGTGATTTCATATAAACAGCACTTGCCACATTCATAGCCTACTGTCAATCCATCAAAATTTCACTGAAATGTTGTGGTCCGATGCTTTCGTTCTTATCCAGAGAATACGGTTATTTTGCTCCTGTGCAACGCTTTAACCTGCTCTGGTCGCATGCTCATTACGTAAATTACGTCACTTTAGCATTGATTTCAGAAAAAAGGTTTATTACTCAGCCGGTAAGTCAGTTACGAGGTTATGACGCCAATCACACAATGTTGTATTACTCCGAAAATAGAAAAGGTTCATATAAAGGCTTAAAACGTTTCAGCTGTAATGTTATTTGATGTCAAAGTGGTGCCAAATTGAATGGGGTTCAATGGAATGGCTAGGTGGAACTGGTCTCCTATTTAGCCTCAGATCGACCATAGTGTCTACGCTCTCCGAACGTTTGCCAGCCACCTTGGGTGTTTCCCACCCGAGTTCACTCGGTAATTGAGGGGGAGTGGGTAAGGATTAGTTTCAGAAAGGGCCTTACAGCCCAAGAGGCCACAGTGGCCCCCCATAAGCTATTAGCCGTTAGCTCCAGCATGGATTCCGCCCAGGGGAACGGGTCTTTTCTGAGCATAGGTACAGGGGACAGGAGGCATCTGCTGCCAGTTAGGTGATGCGAAACACAGATATCGGTCCCCAGAGGTGTTACGTGGAGGTGTTACACGGATATGTTTCCCCCTGGCGCCACGGCGCACTCACAGCTAGCATGAAATTTACAAGTCACCCAGAGACCACATAGTGTTTAAATAGGATTTTAAGTTACGCACGCACGCACGCACGCACGCACACAAACACACACACACACACACACACACACACACACACACACACACAGAGGTATGCAACAGAGACACACATGGACACACACACACACACACGCACACACATACTCACTACACACACACACATGGCTGACCACAAGCCTATGTCTGGGCTCCAGGGTGATTACCCTTCAGGCATTGAGCAGCCCATGACTCAGTTTCTAAACCCCAGACTGGACATGGCGACCTGTTTGACACACACTTACACACCCTCACACACACACACTCACACACTCATACACTCTTTCTGACTTTCTCTTGGCACCTTGCTTAGGCTCTGAAGCAGCACCACAGTGGCGCTGGAAAAAATGAGCGTGGAGTGTGAAATCTCTCTGTCTCTGATTCATTGTTGCTCTCTTTCTCTTCTTCCCTTCCTCTCTTTCTCTCTCTCACTCCCTGCCACTCTATCCCTCCCTCCCTCTCTCCCTCCCTCCCTCTTCCCTCTCTCTCTCTCAGGATAATTTCAGGTCCATGGCCACATCATAAACCCCAGCAGCAGCAAGCAGCAGCAGCAGCAGTAGTTCTGTGAGTGCTGACTAGAACTCCATTAAGTAGTGTGGAGCCTCCAGCTGAGATTTTACTATGAGAAACCTGCTCCCTGCATTACACTGTGTCTGCCATTAGCTCTGGATGAACTATATTTACTGTTACAATCCCTCTCTCTTACACTCTCTCTCTCTCTCTCTCTCTCTCTCTCCCATCACCCAATCCTTTTCTCTCTTTTTCTCTCTCTATATACCATGCACCCTCTCTCTCCCCACCTCTCTCTCTCTCCTTCCCCAAATCACCCACTCTCTACCTCCCCTTCTTTTTTCTTTCTCCCTCTCTTTCTCCTTCTCTCCCACACCCTTCTCTCTCTCCTTACCCCATCACTCTCTCCCTCTCTCCCTCTCTCGCTCTGCTGTGCGTGTTGTGCAGGACCACACAGGCTCTATCCCACATCAGAGTGGGCTGGTGGCGGTGTGCTAATTTACGCACGCTGGTAAAATGTGTCGCTGGTCCGGCTGCCGCCTCCACCCCCCCTCCTCCCCTCCTCCGCACTGGAGCCTGTTATGAAAGCCAGACACTCGCCGAGGGGGCCTGAAATAGCGGCCAGACACGTCACAGCAGCAGTGGCAGCAGAAGCAGCGCACATACACACACACACACACACACACACACACACACACACACACACACACACACATACACACACAGACACATATGCACACACACACACACACACACACACACACACACACACACACACACACACACATATGCACACACACACACACACACACACACACACACACACGCGCGCATGCACGCAAACACACACACACCCAGAAGCCAGACACCACCCAGGCCAGCCAATGCTGTTACCATGGGACCAAGCCAGACAAAAACATATTATGGGCTTTCAAAAGTTGACATCTTAAAAAAGGGAGTCGTGTCAGAAGCGTTGGAGTGGTGAAACGGGGCACGTGGAAACAGGGACTCACCCTGTGCTGTGTCATGATAAGCACTGCAGGGACTCAACCTGTGCTGTGTCATGATAAGCACTGCAGGGACTCACCCTGTGCTGTGTCATGATAAACACTGCAGGGACTCAACCTGTGCTGTGTCATGATAAGCACTGCAGGGACTCACCCTGTGCTGTGTCATGATAAGCACTGCAGGGAGAGTCGTTAGTGGGACTAAAAGGTGTTGTACAGTACTATGCTGCAGGCCATTAGGATGACATGATGAGTTAGCACATGAAACAACAACACACTAACAAATAAACAAATAATAACATAACTTACGCTATTAATGTGAGTGGGCACAGGCACACATAAACACACAAACACACACACACACACATTGATGTCTTAAAGTGAGCAGACACAGACACGTGTAAGCATGCACTAAAAAATCGAAACACACACACACACACAGACACACACATGTACACTCTAATTATTTAACAGTGTGTTTACTTCTAAAGCAGCTGAGGCTGCTAACCACAGGCCATTCAGACGTTTCTCCTTAACTACATTTTAACAAGAGAGCCCTCTGGGATGACATTATCCAGTTAACACACACGGGCCACACACACCCACCAGCCCTCTCACACAGACGTGCACACACATGTGCATACACTCACACACACACAGACACACACACACACGCACGCACACGCACACACACATACACACGCACGCACTCGCACACACACACACATGCACACGCACACAGACATACACACACATACACACGCACGCAGACACATGCACATGCACGCACGCACGTGCATACACTCTCTTTCACACACACAGAAACACACACACACACACAAACAAAATATACAGTATACATACATGCATATGCTAAATGTACATACAGAGTATCCCAGATGTAGACACACATACAAACACACACACACAAAGAAAGCGAGCAAGATAGAAAGTGAGAGTGAGGCACCAGCATGCCTGCCTGCACACCTAACCTAATGTAAAAAAAAAATAATAGAAATAGTGGACTGGAGAATCTGGATTTAGATAACTACATGCCAGCAGGTACCCTGAAATGTGCCTCCAGGATGTTTGAGAGTGTCCTGCTACCTCCCTATTTAGAGCATGCGGACTGCAGATCACGCTGGTAATGACCTATTATATTTTATGCCACTCAGTGTCGCTGGACATAAAATTGACTTGTGCTAGTCATGCAGCTAATCATAGTCCCGCGAAGAAGCGAAGAGGACCTGACGTCGACAGCTCTGTGAGAAAGGGCAAATTGAGAAACAAATCATTGGTACACACATGCTGCTTATTTTCTGGGATTTTTCTCTGCTGGTGAAACCCCAGCATTGAATCTCCTATTTCATTCTCTCTGAGAGCTATCCTGGGGACGGGCAGGGTGTTGTACCTCCAGAAATATATGTGAAATCCAAAACCATTCATTAAAATCTGCCAGACTGTCAACTATCTCTTCTTAAACACACCCAACATTTTAAAAAATAATA
Source organism: Alosa sapidissima (assembly GCF_018492685.1). Taxonomy (NCBI): domain Eukaryota; kingdom Metazoa; phylum Chordata; class Actinopteri; order Clupeiformes; family Clupeidae; genus Alosa; species Alosa sapidissima. Next base: position 29,808,577 of record NC_055972.1, on the reverse strand, counting down.
AAATGTTTGGCCGGGATGACACTGAGTGTGTGTGTGTGTGTGTGTGTGTGTGTGTGTGTGCGTGAGTGTGTGTGAACGTATGTACGTTTGCTTGCATGTGTGTGTGCCTGTGTGTGTGTGAGAGAGAGAGAGAGAGAGAGAGAGAGAGAGAGAGAGAGAGAGAGAGAGAGAGAGCAGGAGAGAGAGAGAGACAGAGAGAGAGTAAGTGCGTGTGTCTGTGAGTGTTTCAGTCAGTCTGTCGGTTAAAACTTAATTTGGGCACTAGTACATCTCGAAAATAGCCATGTTCAGAACAGAAATTATAAAGCACTCACAACTGACAATATATAGTTAGGAGAAACCCAAAAAAGGGTTTTAAATGGCCTTGAAAATGACATCAAATGACACACAAAAATACACATGGTAGATGTGGGACCCACGTAAATGTCAAAACAAACACATTGAGATGTTCTAGAAAGGCCAACGCGCAGGCGAAGCGTGTGGGAAGAGGAGCGCGTACTAAACAACAACTCTGAAGTGCATTCTGCAAGACCAACAGAAATGTGAGCTACGACAGACAGTTGCCAAGATGAATGCAAATATGGAGGATTTCAACTCAACTGGCAAACCCCAGCCAGCCTTCATTTTTGCATCGGGGTGCAAAGGTTATGTTATCATCGGGTATGAACGGCCATCAACGTCCCAACAAATCCTGGGCTTGAGGCTGCTCTCCTGCCAAGCAGACCACTGAGGTCTGATGGAATTTGGCAGGAGACCATCTGATGAAAGTCTGTGCATTTGAGGTTTAGCTTCAGACCTTCCTGATTGAACCAAGGAATCAGGGACATTGTTGGAGTGGACTCCCTAAATGCATCTCTCAATACGGAGAGAAGTTTATGTCTTATTGGAAAACAAATAAAGAAATAAAGGAACATTAAAAGAAAGCTGGGCTGCTCAGTGGAAAGTGCTGTGTTGTACGGCCTTAAACAAACGCTGCAGGACCCACAGCAGCTCGTCTGTAAATGCACTAATGACCCGAGGAGCAAGCCATCACCCAATTAAAAGGCAGTTAATGAGGCCTGAGCTCGTTAGGAGTCGCCCGTGTTGTTAAGCTCGCTGTATCCTTGTGGCTCAGGTCAAGGATCTCATCTAAAGCTTCTAATGGGCCCGATATTACATTACCTGAGACCCAGTATAACCGGAGGCCATAAAATGTCCAGCAGTGCAATCGCAGACAGCACTGACCTTCCCTTCCATAAACAGGGAGGCGGCACATAGCTCACAGCCTCCTTGGAGAAAAAAAATCTGCACGTCTCGGCAGTAACTTCACGGCCTGGGCCTTCACATTCGTCAGCAGTTTTACTCACCGAGTGACCATATCTGAGGTCGTGGCTCCGCAGAAAGTGATCCGCACATGTCAACGGCCTACTAAGTATCCAAATGGCTATCTGTCACAGGGGAGGAGGTATGTGGACAAATCAAATGAAATAAAAGTAAAGAAAATGAACAAATAAAAGAGAGGATGCTGAGTCTTTGATGAGGTATGAATGAAGAGCCGAAGAGCTCTTGCGCATTTCCTGGGTTATGAGAGCACTTGATGAGCCAAAAACAACTCCTCCATTCATCATCAACTTTCAGCTGTGGTGAGAAAATAGGCTCTTAACCACAAAATTATCCTTCATCACAGCATCTACACTTAAGGCTGCCAGTCACTCAGCTACAGGGGGCCACAGATATGCACACACACACACACACACACACACACACACACACGCCGACACATACAAAAACAAACATGCACATATATATCCGCATGTATAAACATGCATAAATAAAAATCTCCACACATGTGTGTATGTACACAGGCACATGGAAAAGCTGATTAGGTTGTGGTCTATAATGTTAGCTCCTCTGTCTCCCCCAAACCGGTAGTGTGTAGCCACATCTTTACGCAACAGTGAGCATGTGTGTATACGGGGAAAGGAATGAAATCAAACTATGTACAGTACCCTGCTGAAAACCCCAGGCACATGTATCTACAGAGTATTTAACTGTCCATTATGCAAACACACACACACACACACCACACACGCACATACACACACACACACACACAGACACACACATACACACAAACATAAACACATTCAGTCAACATGAGTCAGACACAAAATTGAGCAACAATGCTTCAAGTTAAACCTAAATCACTCAGCACCATCAAAGAGCTGGGTTTGTCTCCCTCTGCTGGTGGGAAGACGTCAGTGCCAAGGATTTGACTGGAAATAAGGTGGAGGCCGAGCGCACATACAGTACAGTATAACACCACACATCAGACTGAAACGCCTGAGTCACGGCTCCCACAGGCTGGTTTGTCACATCTACAAGTACATTCCTGAAGCATTCAATTAAACAGAAAATGTCCTGTTCTCTCCTCAGATCTAAAAAAACACCTTTTATTAGGCCTATGTCTCTGGTCTCTACATGCCTTTACTTCTGGTAAACTCTCAGAGTGCAGTGGAGTTCTCTCAAGCCGGTGTAAGAGAACAGTAATAGGTTCCATGTGAATGGGATTTAACAAGTTATCCCACACATTTGAGTCTCTCCCCATAGCTTGATTAAGCTCTAGAGGACCCATAGCAATGTTCCTGACATGCATAAAGGAACAAACAAATGACATTGTTTGATGTTGACAGGACTGAAATACTATCAATTGAGTGATCATGCTTATTCTCTCTACTCAGAAGGACAGAGGCTCCACCTATAGGTCAGTAGTTGCATTACAGCACAGCCTCTTACAACATGCTGCAGATTGTAGTACTTATGTCTGATATTAGAATATTCATGGCAATAAAGATTGTGTTTGTGTCACTTTTGAAGCTACCGATAAAGCTTTCAGACTTGTGAAAAATGTTGGTTACAAAAATCAGCACAATGCCATTTTATTGACAAATATGTTTGCATTACATTTTATATACTCTGAAATACAGAAATATCCAAACTCTTTTCATATTTTCATCAGTACAAAAGAAAAAAAAATCTAGTACTAAAATGTTAAAATTATTCATTTTTTTCATAACAGCATAAAATAAAATAAGATAATTAATCTGAAACACTGACATAATAAAAAAGCATAAATGTATATCTTTTAAGTTGTATAAAACTGCATTTTTGATGAATATCTATTTCTTTTTTTTAAAAATAAGTCACAATCATTTTAAAGATACAAGATTAATCTCTGACTGGTCAAAGCAATAGTGATTTAGTTGCAATGAGAGGATGCCAAAAACAAATATAATTATTCTTCAAATCAGTCACAGAATCATAAGACAATATTGAATGATAACAAAAGATTAATTCTGCTACACCTCCTTCACAGCCTAATAAGTAGGCATTGATTTGCTGGATTACAGTGCTGTTTACCATTAATCATTATCATCATCGTAATCTCAATCATTGTCAACACCATCATCCTCATCATCATCATCATCATCATCATCTCCGTAGTCACAATTTATAATATCACTATAAAAATCATTATGGCATTCATTAAACTCAGCACGAATACCATCATAGAAACTATGTTCATCATTACCATAAACTCTTTTCTTGTGCAGTTACTTTCAGTGATTTGGACATGTAGTGAAATATTAACGCCACTGCTTTTTAATCAATAGTGTCAGCTGCATACAGAGCACAGAGGCATATCAAAAAAGGACATGTTTAGTTTTTCTGATCTGTGAAATAAAAAGGAAATCAAACCAAGCTATTAAAAAAGTACAACTGAAAAGGACAAAGAGAAGAAAAACGTCAGAACGACACTGCAGCTATGAAGAGAATGGTGAATGTGCAAGGAATGTGTGTGTGTGTGTGTGTGTGTGTGTGTTTATCAGAGTTTGGTCATTGGTATGTGCTGGTTGTTCCACGGCCCCGTCCACACCTCCTCGTCCTCTGAGAGCGTGTGCTCGCTGGGCGTTTTCGAGCGGTCCCTCTCGTCCTCCCCACCGCCACCGTCCACTGACGACTCCCGCTCCAGCCCACAGCGCCCCCTGCCGTTCCTCTGCAGCAGCGGCACCGTTGACGATGTCCCTGGCATCTTGTTGGCCACGCTGACCTTCGAGACGCCGCCGCCACTAATGCCACTACTGTTGCGTCGCGACCCTTGGCCTGACCCCAGCGTGTTGTTAGAGAGCCCGATGTTGAGGCCGATGCCGACGCGGTCCGAGATGACCGGCATGCCCACCCCGGTGCAGTTGACCACCGTCGGCACGACGACGACCCCAGGGTCGCCGGGGTCGGTGCCGTTGAGAGGGAGCTGCTCCTCGTGCGTGACGCCCAGCTTGTCCAGCTTTTTGAACTGCTTGGCCAGACGTGCGGGCGACCCCGAGCCCATCTTGAAGTTGTTGGTGTGCGGGTGGGTGGGCCGACGCGTGCGGATGATGGAGCCGTTCTGGGCGAGGTAGACAGAGCCGTTTAGGCTGCCATGAGTGTTGTGCGTGCTATGCGTGCTGTGGGTGTTGTGGGTGTTGTGGGTGGAGGTGTTGCTGCTGCTGGTGGTGGGGGACGTGGTGGAGGACGTGGTGGTGGGGGCTCGGTTGATGCGTAGGACGTCGGGAGCGCTGTCATCTCCCGTGGAGCTGGTAGTCTCGCTGCCCACTACCAGCTTCACGCGCTTCCTCTGTCCATGCTAGAACAGGAGAAAACACAAGAAACAGATGAGCATCACAACTGAATGCAGAGTTCAGCAAAGACATCAGTCTACTTGGGGGTAAAGACTGAAGATGGAAGAATTTTAGAGAATGAGTTTCAGGAAAATGTACACATGGTGAACAGACACAGTATCAAAACTGAATGCAGAGTTTATCAAAGACATTACAGTCTACTTGAAGAAAAAGTCCAAAGACAGAAGAAGAATTTTTGAAAATGAGTTTCAGGAAAATGTACACACAGAAGTAAGACAAATTAACACACATGGTGAACACCCACAGCCCTCACAGTGAGGAACTAATTTTAAAACTTCATGCCATGAGATCAGTAGGTAGGAATTCACAGGCTCACACTTCAGAGACTTCACTGGTAGAAATACTGAGCTAATCAGCACTCCCACAGCAAGGGAGCGAGTAGAGGCTGGAGATGAAAACATGTCCCAGCCTCAGAAAACCAAAAGATTTAAGCACAGAATCTACTCTTCTTTAGAGCTGGAAGGGGGGAAATCAGACAGCTGGCCACACCAGAGAAGTTGAAGTAAAAAAGTTTGTCTTGCAAAGACTGATAAGGATAGAGGAGAAATGGTCAAACCAGAAGCCGAATGAGTCAAACAAAACCAAACCACTCCAATCCACTTCAAACCACATCGAGTCTTATTGCCAACCTCCGAGCTCGAGCTTTTCTGATCATCAAAAGGCAGTGGAGAGGGCGTCCTCGTCCACCTCTGTGATGGGCGACAGCCCTCCAAAGCCCTCTTCCGAGCTGAACTCGCCCATGCTGGTGGCGTACGGGCTTCCCCCGGGCGAATACACACTTTCCCGCGACACGCTACTGTCGCTGAGCTCGTCCGCTGACTCCATACTCTCCTCAGCCTCTGTCCCTTCCTCCTCGTCTTCCTCCTCCACCTCCTCCTCCTCCTCCACCTCCTCCTCCTCCTCCTCCTCCTCCTCCTCTTCCTCATCCTCTTCCTCCTCCACGCTCCCTTCATCAATGGCCTCCTGGGCGGATTTGCGTGAGCGCCGACTGGTCAAGCTGCCCTCGCTGATGGCAGAGCTGGCGTCAGAGCCCATGTCCTCGGTGTCCTCGGTGGCGTCCGCGTCGGACGCGTTCTCCACAGAGCTGCCCGCCGTGCCCGTCCCACTCTCGGCCTCGCTGCCCGAGGCCACTTTCCTGCTGCTGCTGCTGCCACTGGCGGCCGTCGCGCTGGACCTCACGGAGGAGCGGGCGGACGAGGCCTGGGAGGCGTCTTTGCTGCCCTCTGTGGCGCTACCGCTCTCTGCAGCACTGCCACTGGCACTGCCCCTCTTTGCCTCGCTGGCACTGCCACTGGGCGCAGAGGCACTTTCCGTAGCACTGGCACCGGCGCTGCCACTGCCCGAGGGGGTCCCGGACACCGTGCTCTTCTCTTCATCTTCATCCTCGGCCTCTTCCTCGTCTTCTTCCTCCTCTGAGCCCTTCTCCGTGCCAGACTCTTCCTCTGATCCGGACTCTTTCTCCGTGTCAGATTCCTTTTCACTTCCCGACTCCTTCTCCGAGGCCGTCTCAGATCCCGATTCCTTCTCCGATCCGGACTCTTTCTCCGACCCCGACTCTTTCTCCGAGCCGGACTCTTTCTCCGAGCCGGACTCTTTCTCCGACCCCGAGTCTTTCTCCGAGCCGGAGTCTTTCTCCGAGCCGGACTCTTTCTCCGAGCCGGACTCCTTCTCTGACCCAGATACCTTGGACTCTGTGACCGATTCCGTCTCTGACTTGCTCTCCTCGTCCGAGTCCCCTGGTTCCTCCGGCTCGGACTCCGAGTCCACTGTGCTCTCCAGGGCATCGTCTCGGTCCAGATCCACCTTGAGGTAATCCTTATCTTCAGACGATGCTGCCACACTGCTCTTTTCCGACGCCTCCTCGTCTTCCTCGTCTTCCTCATCTGACCCCCTCCTCTTCTTCTTCTTCTCCTTCTTCTTGCGGGCCTCCACTTCGGAGCCGCTCCCGCTGGGCTCGGCCTCGCTCACGCTGATGGACACTTTGGACTTCCCCTCCTCGTCCTCCTCTTCCTCGCTGCGGCTCAGGCTGCTCTTGCGAGTCCGCGCCGACGTCAGCCTGGCGTACTCCTTGCCGAAAATGCCGAAGACTTTGGCCTTCTTCCACGGGGATTTGCCGGGCGCCTTGACCTTCTTACCGGCAGCGAGGAGCTTGCTGAGCTTCATGACCGACTTCAACCTCTTGGCGGCCTTAGAGGGTTCCCCCTCGGCCCCAGCATCGGCCGGCGCCACATCAGCATCGGCCGGCACCACATCAGCATCGGCCGGCGCCACATCATCCTCGGCGGGCTCCTCTTCCTCGGGCTCCTCTTCCTCTGGCTCCTCTTCCTCGTCCGGTGGAACATCCTGGAAGCCCACCCGTCGGCCTCTGCCCATCCCTCTGCCCTGACCCTGTGTGTGGCAGTTACATCATTTTCTTTCACAACTGCATTCTGGGATATAGCACAGGACACTGTAATTCTAAAGTGTGTTATTTTGCAGTAACATGAACTGGTCTGATTGTCATTCCACCATCTATAACTATACTAACTGATCAATTTGTCATAGCATGCATCTGAGATGTACATGACTATTATCATCTTACAAAACATCAATATCTTTCCTCTGTTGTGACACAATCACACTGCCTGCAGCCTCAGGGATATGTATGGCTCTTTGGAAGACTCTTAAACTCTTTGTTGTGAGCAAGGTGAGGACACCCAACACAAGCTTTGTGCCTGCACCTCCGATTTTGTATTTATAGACCGCTAACGCTTAACAACTTGAAAACAAATCAACTAAACCAACTACTAAATTGGAAAAAAAGCTATTTAATTCATTAATCAATATCTATCCAATACTGTAATGTTAGAGGTAACGGTTTTACTATTTTCAAATAAAGCAATGTACCAAGAGACACAAAACTGCTGCTGTTCTTTGGTTTGGTGCTACAAGTAAAATGTCAAGTGCTTATTTAACCTCCTGAAAATAGCCTCCTGTCATAAATAACTCTCCTGCTATCAAGTAATGAGGCGATGCTCTCTAAAGCCATGCCTTCACCTCTAAGGGCATCCCTCCCCAGTCCCAGGGCGACACCACAAGGCTCATATGGTTCTCAAAGTGTGACAGGCATAAAGTAAACAAAACCGACACTGCTTGTGTGAAACTGATATCAAAGTTCCTAGGGTCATACGTCAATCAACTTTATCGGGACCATTACTAATGGATTTAGGCAGACTATACTAACTGACTGATGCCTTTTTGACTGTCAAGACAGTCACTTTTTAATCCTGTGCTTCAGGTCTTGAGTCCTGAAATAAATTTCTAAGAGCATCTGTGTTTGCATCATTGAAAGATGCATTGAAAATATTACTATTAGTATATTTTTGGGGGCTTTTTTACTTTAGCTAGACAGGACAGTGAAGGTCAACAAGAAGCGAGTGGGGGGAGAGAGATGGGGTGGGGAAATGACCGCAGGTCGGGTTCGGACCTGGGTCCCTGTGGGCACCCTCCCCCTGCACTGGTCTTTTAATGTAAGTTTTAACGGTGCTGTGGCATTACCTCATCGTAACCATCATCCTCCATGATGACCTCTCCGTACTCGTCGTACATGCCCCCTGGAGGAAGGAGCTTTCTGCGGCTACCGTACCGTGGGATGCCATAGCTGGAACGGACAGAGAGATCAATACAAACACATATTTATGGACTGCTCTCAGTGGATGAAGAGTCTGCCACCACCAAAACAAACAGGCAAACAAACAAGCAAGCAAATAAACAAACAATTAAATAAACAAACAGTCAAATAAATAAATAAACAAACACAGACTTTAAACCTCTAAGGGGATTTTAGTCACACAGAGGAAAGTATGTCAAATTGCTTATGCTGTTGGTTGGGGACTTGTCAACATCCAAGCCTAATTAGCAATGCACAACAAATTAGTGTGAATTTTATTTGGTGACTATCTGTTGTTAATGACTGATTTAATTATTATTTTACTTTTAACTGATGCTAACAAACAGCATCATTAACACAACATGGTGCTTCCTGCAGTACGCCCCTACAGGGAATTTAACATGAGGATAATTCCACCGGGCACTAGGTCACTACTGTGTTTGTGTTAAGACTGTGTGTGTGTCCCAATCATGGGCGACATGTATACTCCACCTCGGATCAAACATAGCATTATTAGCGCACTTTAAGAACCTGTCCTGTTGCCCCAGGAGATTATACGTCTGTGTGAGCTTCTCTGGCGTAACAGTAGGGAGCCGATTAAGAGCTTCTTAGCTGCTACCACTAGCAAATGCTAACGCTGCAGGGGCCTGCACTGCAGATAGATTAGCACCACTGTCCACAGGCCCCTTGACAGATCCCATAGCAAGCCCGCTAACATCCTTAAATAGCACCACACACACACGCTCTACTGGATTCTAATTTAGCAGGCGGCTGCACGCAGCTGCTATTAGAAAAACATAACACAGTGCTCTCACAATGTAGAGAAATTCATGGGTGAGTATGTGTTTGGTTATGCTGTCTAAGGCCCTGATTGATCCTGGATTAAAGCAGGGAAGGGTGGGGCAGCCGGGGAGAGGCAGACAGGCAGGAACAAACAACCCGGGTGATTAACCCGCTTATGGCTCACTCGTTTCCATTAAATAAACGGCACGACGCACACATGCATCAGTGGTGGGCGGAACATGTACAGGTATCTGCTCCGTGGCAGTTTAGGTGGTATGCGGATAATTACCTTTGAGGGGATAATGGGGGATAATTACTACTGGGGATGAGAAAGAACAGGTGAGACAGAGAAGAACGGAGAGAGAGAGAGAGAGAGAGAGAGAGAGAGAGAGAGAGAGAGAGAGAGAGAGAGAGAGAGAGAGAGAGAGAGAGAGAGAGAGAGAGAGAGAGAGAGAGAATGGCTGATGTTCATCCCTTCAGACTGTAAAATGTAAGATGTTGTAATTGATACAACAGAAGGGGATTCATGTTCTTCTCATGCGACACCAAACAATGAGCCATGTCTCTCTGTCCCCGGAGGCCGTCATCACCACCTTCCACAGCTACGTCTCATGGACCCACCTGGCTGACAAATGTAGGGCTAGCACTTCCTCAAGGGTCATCTTTAGAACCTCTCTCTAGGGGGCAGCAAACACACACACACACACACACACACACACACACACACACACATGCGCGCACACAGACACATGTGCGCTCCACAGTTCAGCACACTACATCCTGCTAGCATCTGTTCCATCCTAACCTTGCCAACCAGATTTTCTATACACCATATGGGCTGTGCTTACAATAACAGCCTGTTCACACAAACTAATCCCTCCTCCTTCCCCCTGTCTCTCATCCTCTCTCTCTCTCTCTTCCTCTCCCTCTCTCCATCCTAACACACTTTCTCCCTCCTTCTTTCATTCTCTCTCCATGTCTCATGCTCCCTCTCTCCATCTCTGATTCTGTTTCTCCTTCCCTCTTTCTCTCTAGCATTTACATTTATTCATTTAGCAGATGCTTTTTCCAAAGCGACATACATATGTCAATTATATTACAAGAACATTGTTACATTGTCCTCGGAGAAAATCAGGGTTAAGTGCCTTGCTCAAGGGCACAACGGTGGAAGCCAGGGAATTGAACCCACAACTTTTCTGGCTACTGCATGCCAGCCCAGCTCCTTAACTACTACCTACACTGTGACAGCCCCCACTTCCTCCTTCGCTCACTCTTCTATTTCTGTTCCCTCTTGGGGTTCATTTGCAGCACAGCATTCAATGGCTATGCCTCTGCTCATTTCAGGAGGGATAAACACTAATAGATGAGAAATTAGCAAGGGATGAAGGCATAAAGACATTGACAGAAAGAGAGAAGGAGAGATGGTGTGAGTGTGTGTGTGCGTGTGTGTGTGTGTGTGTGTGTGTGTGTGTGTTTGGAATGGTCCTAACTAATGTGCAAACCTAATACGTTGGGCACAATTGATTAGTTCCTTGAGTTTTCCTTGGTTGGTTCCCGGAGGAGGCTTTGAAGAGTGGTGGAATCCTTTTGAAGCGGCTTACAGCTAATAACTTCATTTAATCTCTCACTTAGTATGCCATGCTTCTATTAGCCAGCATGATGAGAAGTGGACAGGTCTGCCAGTGGCAATGTGGCCATTTAAGAAGCCAACACACACAAATGGATATGCACACACACACACACACACACACACACACACACTTAAGCCACACAGGTGTGTGACTAATTGCACACAGGGAAATGTGCACACACACACACACACACACAAACACATCCTTTTTTCTTACCCTTGGTCATAGCCATAGTCCATCGGCAGAGCCTGTATAAACAAAAACAGCAAAAAACAAAAACAAAAAAAGAACTGTGATCATCCAAAACCAAACCACCACAGCAAAGTAGCCAGAGTGCTGAGTGTTAGCTTGTTAGCTTCAGACTGCTACAAACTGCAAGGTCTCGTCACAGAAATGATGGTGAGAAGGAAGGAAAGCTGTAGGAAGGCTCTACCTCAGGTCTAAGCAGAGAGGGCTGCAACAGCTGCTGCTGTTGGGAGAGAGGACACACACAGGAGGAGAGGAAAGGGGAGAGGGAGAGAGAGAGAGAGAGAGAGAGAGAGAGAGAGAGAGAGAGAGAGAGAGAGAGAGAGAGAGAGAGAGAAAGAAAGCAAGAAGTTAGAGAGGCGAGGGACAATAAACGTCAGAAGATGAAAAGGAGAACTGAGGGCAAAGCAAAGAGGGACCTTTATAACAAGTGGAGATTAACAAAGTGGACACAGCGGACGAGGACCGCTCACAGCACAGAACCAAGACGGAGAGAATGGATGGGCTGAGAACGGGCTCTGGCGAGTCAGCAGCAAATAGAACAATTTCTTTACTCTCCGCGGAACCCACTTCTCCTCACTCATCCACATCAAATGAAATAGAGTGAGATGAGCAACAAAAAAAGAAGAAAAATCACTTATACTAACATGCCATGTGGGGAAAGCGAAGATAAGGAATATAAAACATGGTGCACTTAAAGCATCTGATATCTCTCCTGTCAGGTGCGTTGGAGGAGGAAAGCATCTCCCATCAATCTCCTCCACATCCCCGGCAGGCACGCTCCCCCTAACCCCCACCCCCTCCAGCACTTATCGACAGATAAGGGATGAGAAGCAGCCTACTTTGCAGCGTTAAGCGTGCCATGATGGAGGGAATAAAGCAAGCAGACGGAGAGAGTGAAAAGATAAATAGTCATAACGCACCTCTCTGCCGTACCCTCCACGCCGCCTGCAAAAGAAGAGAGAGAGAGAGGGGGGGGGAGGAGGGAGAAAGGGAAGAGGTAAGAAAGAGAAGACATGACAATTCACATTTAAATGCAGGCATTCTGCTAGATAGCTATGCCAATGTATTTTTCTATGCCTTTATTTATTTTTTCTAACACAGCTACACACACATACAAACACACACACATACACACACACACACACACACACACACACACACACACACACACACACACACATCTATTGCATTTACGGCGCTATAACAATTCACTGTAAAATAAGAAGCAGAAGGAGCTGATTAAAGATAAAAAAGTGTCACTACGTGTCAAGATTACAGAAATGCTGCGGTTAGCGATTCATCCCCCCGCAGAAGCACAAGCTTGAAGATGCATCCAACACTACAACTCCATTTAAAAACGTTAAAGGGGGAGAGAGAGAGAGAGAGAGAGAGATGAGAAAGAGAGAGAGAGAGAGAGAAATGTTCCATTTAATGTTGTTGGAGACAAATCCATACACAGGCACACAGCCCAATCTAAAGCTCTACAACTAGCTGTTCACCCCACCATTCATACACTGCTTTAGATGGCTCCCAGTCGCTATTGACTGTTGGGGAAAGTAAACAATTGGAGAAAAGGCAATACGGGGCAAACTGAGTAACAAACTGAGTAACCTACCTCTGTGAGCTAAAGATGACACACACACACACACACACACACACACACACACACACACACACAAAACTCACATTGAAAGATGAAGGTTCACTTAACACAGAGGGATACCATAGGAGGGCATAAGAGAGCCACTCAGAAATCAGACATAAACAGTGCTGCTAGCTTAGCACGGCTATCAGCCAGATATCGACAGGCTACAGTACTTAGCCCATATTGGCAGTTAAGTGGGTTGAAATGAATCAATCAACACCGTAATGACAGTGCTAGTAGGTAGCAAGTGTGTGCAAATTACCGTCAAGTCTCCCTAAAGGTCTTCTGCAGACCTGAAGGATATTCCATTTTCTGTGGTCATTTTCCTTTCATGTTTTTTCTTTTTTCATATAAAATAATAGCCACACAGATATAAAACACAATATATTTCATCACTTTTACCAAGAACACCAGATTACCTGAATATGCAAAACACTAATCAACCAAACTGTCTTGTGGGTCTGTTCTAGATTGTACAAAGTCTACACCTTCCCCTATCATATGTGAATTATATTACATATTAAATCACATTCCTGTCTGGAAGAAGCATGGACGTGTCTAATTTAAGTCCATATTTCAGATATTTCAGACTTATTATAGGGCCAGAGGAGCAGAGGAGCCCCTACATATCAGGTCAAGCTCAACAGCTAAAGAATTCAAAGTGATATATTCAGGATACTGTTGTATGTGGATGAACGGTTGTAACAATGGAGGAAAGATTGAGTGAGCGAGTGAGTGAGTGAGTGAGCGAGTGATGGTTTGTGAAAATGTAAGGTAAGGAGAAAAGACAGAGTCATGCAGCGTTCTGGATCTTTATGTGTCTACTCTCAGTACGGGAGGACATGAGGATCACATTCATCACGGTAACCAATATCACCATGGCAATTGTCATCACTGCATACCAAATATGCGGATATGCAGACAGTGATGTCCAAATCTGTCTTACATCTATTCTCTCAATTCTCCATATGAAAATTAGTTGAGATAGTCCAAAAACTGCAATAAGAACTGTATCTGATATATTAAACATATTCCATAAACCTTACAAAAAAGAACAAAACTTTTCAGAAAAAAGATCAGTTTTCAGAGTGGTTCTGAGAGAGTATGAAATGTTGACACAAGCAAACAAAGAGATGACAGTGAAGTGAGTTTCTAACAGAGACAGAGAGGAGATGTCAGAGAGGAAGAGACAGACAGAGATAAAGAGAGAGAGAAAGATAGAATAGAGAGAGAGAGATGAAGAGGTCAAAAAGCAGTAGAGAGAGTGGGATAAAAACGATCTGGGCCACTCTCAGAGTCTGAGTCACGGCGCGACTGTGGAACCGCAGTTCCAATGGAGCCTGGCTGGGCCGGTTCCCCACTGGGCCCGGGGCTGTCCGTTCTCTCTGTGGCCACGTCTCCAAATAGCAGGAACGTGGTGCTCTTGGCAGTCTGTCTGGCCGGCCGGTCCACCGGTGCGTTCGGGTCCTGGCTCTTCAGTATCCCCTTCAGGCCTCCTCGCTTGGGGCCCTGTCCATTATCCAGCTGGACGGGAGGGGACTGGGGTGTCGGGGTCGTGACGGGGGTCGGGGTGGACGCGGCCCGCTGCGAGATGGGGCGCAGGGTCACCCCGTGGAAGGGGGAGGCCGGGGGGAGGTGCGGAGGGGAGGTGGGGGAGACGGGCGGAGGCGTGGAGCTGCGGAGGTGGGGAGGTGGGGAGAGAGCGTTGGGGGACGGAGGAGGGGAGAGGGAGACGCCGAGCTCCGTAGCACAGGAGGAGGTGCCAGGGGTGGAGGAGGAGGAGCGTGGTGGTGGTGGTGGTGGTGGGGGTGGCTGGTCGGGGGGGTCCGGGATGATCTCCACACACACCCCGCATGGCTCCACCGTCATGTAGCTGGAGATGCTGGAGCTGAACTTGCGCAGGACGGGCGGGGTGGCGCGGGGTAAGGGCAGTGGGCACGTGCCGTCCTCGCCGTCGCCCGTGATGATGATGCACGGCAGCACGTCCTTGCCCACCGATGCCGCCGGGCTGTGAGGCGGCGCGCCGGGGAAGAGCAGCAGCTCGTCCAGGTCCAGAGAGGCGCCGCGCGAATCCCTGGCCGGCACGCTCCGGTTCTGCTCGGCCAGCGACGCCTGCTGCTCGAAGTGCCGCGACAGCTTGGTCACCGAGCTGCGTCCGCTCAGCAGCTCCAGCTCCATGTCCAGCTCCTCGCGGCTGCCGCGGAACACTGACCGCTCCTCGTCCTCGTCCTCTGACTCCCAGGGGCCCGAGCGGGCCCAGGAGAAGCCCTGGCTGCTGGACGAGGGCGACTGCGGGGACGATGGGCGGTCGGGACCGCTGGGGACTGGACTGCCCTGTGTGGAGCGCAGACCCTCCAGGTAGAGTGGGTTGGGTGTGGTCAGTGGGTGGTGGTCAGACAGGAGCGTGATGGTGCTCTCCGAGCGTGGCAGGCTACAGTGGAGCCCGCCGTTGGCGGCACATTGCTTGTGGGCGGCGATGGCCCGCGCCGCCGCCGAGCTGATGAGACGTTGGCGGTCAACCTCCTCTATGACTGACTTCCTGGGCCTTCTTAAAGCCAAGCGTGAGGAGAGGGTGATGAATGGAGGACAGGAAAAAGAGAGAGAGTTGAGAAAACAAAGATGGCGAAGATGGACGGTAGAAAATGGAAATAATATATAAACAAAAGGAGGAGGAGAAGAGGGAAGGGAAAGGAATAGCACAATCCCAAAATCCTTTTGGCCTTCCCAGAAATGTTTAAAAATAGAACAGAATAGGGAAAAAGAACAGAAACAGAAATTGGGTATAAAAATGAAAACCTAAAATCATGCAGGATGTTTAGCCAAATATGAAACTTTTGTCATCAACTCCTCCTCATGCCAGTAATGTCCAATGTTGGCTGTACTTCTCAGAAGAGCCCAAAAAGAGTTTGACTGCAGGCTGTCCCCACTGTGTATTTATCATAAGGTAAGTATGATCTGGTTACTGTGCTTCTTCTTCTGCAGCCTAATTCAGTTTGTACTGCTGACAAGCAGAGATTCTATGGGTGCTTACTGGCATGATGTTGAGGAGATGGATGCAGCATTAAGGGCTTGTTGCTGGAGATCATTTAGTGGTGAATAGGAAGTAATTAGTCTCTGATTTTAACTAAACATGTTTGAAAAAGAGAGGAGAAGAATTCCTCGCCAAAAGCCAGTCTGGCTCTCAGGAGTCTGGGATGTGAGGCATGTGAGGGTGTTGAAGAGTAACACACACTTACCCAGACAAGGGCATGGAGGGAGGGACAGATTTCACAAGTTAGTCAACACGCATGAGTCAGGTCTTAGCTAGCTGAGGGACTGAGTAAACACACAACATCAGTGCCTAGTCAAACTAGCTTTGGTGGATCTACACAGCACAAAGCACCACTGCAGACAGCCCCTAGTGCTGAAGCTAAAAGACAAGATTTATGTCTGTGAATTGTTTATTGTGTTTATTTATTTTGTTTATGTGTTTATTTTATTTTGTTACTCTAATAATAAAACTAGAAATCAGCAGGACATGTCATGTGGTTACAACTCATAACAAATGGCTACCGGTGGTTAGCTTATCAAGGGGAAGGACACATGAGGTAATATACTTACTGCAACCTAGCACTGCCAAGAATGCCAAGAAGCAAGCAGCACACAGGGAGAGGGGTCACAGAGACAAGGGGAGACATGCAGAAATAGAAAGAGGAGACAAAAAGTATGCGTGAATGAATAATGCAGAAGGAAAACAGATGGAAAAAATAGACACAGAAAAACTGATGGAGATGATGACGCCATTGAGCAAAGTACAAAATGATGACAGTAAAGGATGAAAGATTGATTTAAAATACATGGGAGCAATGTATGGATATGGTAATGTGCTTTTAATGTGTGTGTCTGTGTGTGTGTGTGTGGTGTATTATTTATTCATGAATAGTAAATATACCAAAATAGTAAGTTGGTAACAGTGAATACATTGCTGTGGGTACGCTTGAGTAAGCCTAGAAATGAATAATGTAAGGTGATTTATAATCGGCCTTGAGATGAATAACGTAAGATATTTATAAATATCATAAATAACTTTATATTATTCAAACATATGTTTGCCTTAGAATCCTACAGTAAATACCACAAGTGGGTGTGGGCTTATGCATATATTGTTGATAAAGACTTAAAGAACTAACCATACAAAAACTGCATAATCCTCTTCCTACACACAGACAAACACACACACACACACACACACACACACACACACACATACACATTTCCATAGGTTATCTTGCAGTCTTGATGCAGTGTGTATTGAAGGTAAAGTAGTAGGAGGCACTATATTTTTCTGCTCCTTTTGACTGAGCTGATCAACATCACATTGGGGCACAGGCCTGAGCCAGCGCTCCATCAGATCATGCATTAAAATTTCATTGGCCATTAAGAAAGGTCTTCAGTGAAGCAGTTTAATTCAACAGCATTTATAGAAGATGTGTCCTGAATTTCAAATGGCGCATTGCTGCAATAATACCAAAAAAAACAAAACTAAAGAAAAAACAACGACCTAAAGGGAAAACAAATAGCCGATGTGAAAGTACCTTTCTCAGCATGAAAAAAAAAAACAATTACCCATGAGGCATGAAATCAGGGGAATCTATTACCTTCCCCATTAAACTCTGACCTGCAGAGAGTAAATACAAAACTATGCATTTCATACGCTTTCTGGGTGGTTGGTTCAGCTCATATCTATGATAAGTACTGGAGACATCTATCTGGCACGCTACACACTGGCTTTTTCCATCAAGTTGAGGTCGTGTGCAAGTCAAACACATGGCACAGACGTAGTGTATGAGCAGGCTGGTGAACACAATAGCTCTAAAAAATGCATGACGTTAGTGTCACATAGTCTCACACACACACACACACACACACAGATGTGCACAGACACACACGCACACAGTTGGTATGGGAAAAGTCTCTGACTTTAAAGCTGTGAAGAGATCTCTGGGACTGAGTCTTCAAAAGAACACATACCCGTGCGCTCACAGGTAGCGCCATGTTAGTGCTATGTAGTCTCACACACACACACACACACACAAACACACACAGTGGTTCAGGTGAGTTACTTACATGCCGCCGTCTCCGAGCCCATCGTAGAGGTTGGTGGTGGCCGTTGGCGGAGGGGGAGCTGCAGCGGTCTTGGGGGGCATTGCCGCCTGGATGCGGGCAGTCTTGGCACACTCCTCCTGTCTCCTGCGGAAAGGTCGCACAAGGTCACACCACACTCCAGACATAACCAACAACCAAGAACATTCAACGATTGAAGAGGGTTCGAATCACGATGAAGGTCTATCAGCTGCTAGGCGCCCTTAAAAACAGCCGGAATAATTTGAATTTCCCAACTATTGTTCTAATCAGTATGAACATTGTTTTCAGACGGCTTTTCAGACAGGATGATGCAATGGATTCAATAAGACTGATTTACTGGCATAGACGCCAAGCTGAAGCCACTTCCTCTGCACCGCATGAAAGAGGCGACACCTGACGGACGGTCCTCTCTGATCAGGAGGAGACCTATCACAGAGTTCCAATCGGAGCTGTCGCCTCAGCGGCCATTTTGCCCCTTTGATTCCCATGCTCCTATGTAAAAGGGCAGCCTCACAGTCCAACTCACTGAGAGGCTCATTCATCAGAAGAACAGAAGTATCACTTACTCTTTGAATCTGGTGGGGAGATGATCCGGGGACGGTGAGAGCGTTGATGGGAAGGGGGGGGGGGGGGGGGGCAGGAAGAAGATAGATGTTGGATTGTTAGCAGAGACATACCTTGTTAGCACAAAGAAAATCATGTAAAACGTTCAAAGAAATCTGGCATTTTACAAGTCTCACTCTTGTCAGTCCCTGGAATACATTCCATTCAATTTTAATGTTTAAGGCACTTTAAAAAACACTGCTCTAGGTAAAAGAGAGAGAATAATTCATGCAAGTCTTCTTATTCTTCCTAGTAATTGTGTTCAGACTAGCAGCCATCTTTACATCCGATCCGTCCACAAGGAACTCTTTTCCTCTTTCTCCATCTCTCTTTCTCTTCCTCTCTGGGCCCTATCATGACATTCTAAAGTGCATCGTCACTCATCAAAAGTCTATTCAAATTTAGTAGGATGTCCAGTTCACATTGGGAGGGGTTTCGTTATCAAACGTGGAGCGCATGGCGCAACAAGGTGTTCCTAGGTTTTTTAATCAGTCATATGGGTGTGTTTGGGGCGTAACATCATTTTAAACCAATGAGAATGACATCTGTCATTCCCTTTAACGGCGCAAAGCGCGATATGTCAAATAAATGCATCGGTATTTTGGCATTCAACAGCGCATTTGAAGGAGGCTGCTTGCGAGACAGTATGGAATAGTCATTCTTAAACCATGCTTTACTAAAACCTAGCATAGCCTTCACGCATTTGCACTCGTCTATTATTTGAACTCATTGGCAAAGTGAAACTAACTTCACCAAGGAGTCAGTCAACGACAAAACAGTTATATGCAGTTACTTTCACTATTGACTGACAATGGGTTACCATCGAAAACATAGGCTGGAAAAAGCAACACTTACCCTAATATTGCTCAAATGACTGAATAAAACAACATTTATCCTGCAGAGGAGTTGCTTATATCTCGTGACAGTGCGTCTTCAGCTGTGCTCCATACGTGTCTCTCGCCTCTCCCCTAATCATTTTTAACCGCCATTACCAATTTGCAAATGATGGTGAATAACTACTCATCATGAGATGTACAGTTTTTCGTAATATCTTTTTTCTAATTATGTTTCCCATTGTAATCGTGCAATTTGTAATGCTTTGCATGGACGTGCGCTGGTGTGCGTTCATGAATGATAGAAGGATGGTGCTTGCACCTGCCAATATGACTGTTGACATGCGCTCTTAAAATAGCATATGAACAACTCACCATTGACTTCTGACCAGGTTTAGGTGGTGTATGATAGCGATTTTTAGACAAAGCGCCAGGCCCCTCCCTAGGTTGTTAATTGCCACACATGTTTAAAAAATAAACGTGCAAAATACCGAATTAAGCTTTGCGCCGGTGAATAACGAGCTTTACGCCATGGAGCCCAAAATACAGCCCACTGTCTTCTTTGTTTCTCTCTCTTCATGGCTCGCCACACACATTGAGCAGAAATCTTTCTTTCAGTCCACATGAAACTTTCTGTCCCTTTCTTTGCCTCTCTCTCTCTCTCTCTCTCTCATCTCTCTCCACACACACACATCTGCTTCTTGCAGTCCGATTCAAACTGAGAGGCTGATTCAAGTGTTGTGAAAGTCAAACAGAACTTTCAAGCTCTCTCTTTGCTCTAGTCTCTGCTTCCATTATTCAGTGAGCGGGCAGGAATGAGAGATGTCACACTGCATTGCATCAGCCCCCACCGTGGGCCTCCCCACCCCCACACTGTCTCCTGCTGTGACTACGCAATGTCATCACTGCAATCATCACCATCATCATCATCATCATCATCATCATTAACTTCAACATCATCATCATCATTGTTTCCATAATAGCTGTTATTGCTGTTCTAACTGTTTGACCTCCTCAGTAAATCTCACAAAAATGGCATTCCAACAGAACCTGGACCATCTGTCAGCTTATTTTACGCGTGCCTGGCAGTGTGTGTTTGTGTGTCCGCATTCACACACACATATTACAAATGTCTGGGAGAGAGTGTGTGTATGTGTATCTCTCTCTCTCTCTCTCTCTCTCTCTCTCTCTCTCTCTGTGTGTGTGTGTGTGTGTGTGTGTGTGTGTGTGTGGGGGGGGGGGGGGGGGTGCATATCACTCTCAGCATCATTGATGTCTGGGTCAAATATGTCCTAGGCTCGCTTGAAGTCTCTTAGCAGCCGGCTAGTGGTCCCCAGTCACTCTTCATAATCCCACAAAAACAGCTGGTTAGCGCCACCCATGGCTTTGCATTAGCATTTAGCATTAGCGACGGCGCGCTCCACTGCCTTTCTGGGGTAAATGATAAGTGAAATGTGAGCCACACGCTACATTGTGCCTGGCTTTGTGTGTGTGAACGCTTGGCATCGCAGGGCGGCTGTGGAGGAAAACAAAAAGGGAAAAACAGCCCCTAATTAATCTGCTTTTGCACAGAACATCCTGCCAGATTAGCTCCTTAAGCGGGGCTAATCGCACAGACAGGAAGCGCCTGATACCTGGCACATGCCTCGCTAGATTGCTCTCTCTCT
Organism: Alosa sapidissima; assembly: GCF_018492685.1. Classification (NCBI taxonomy): domain Eukaryota; kingdom Metazoa; phylum Chordata; class Actinopteri; order Clupeiformes; family Clupeidae; genus Alosa; species Alosa sapidissima. The sequence continues at coordinate 29,787,675 of NC_055972.1, read as the reverse complement.
CTCGCCATTGTCTTTCACTATTTATTTGCCTCTCTGTCTGTTCTTGTTTCCCTGCTTAACCACGCTGGCACATGCTTCAATGTCTCACTCTCATGCTCTTTCACAAACACACACACACACGCAAGCATAAACACGCACACACACACACACACACACACCAACAGACACACACACACACACACACACACACACACACACACACAAAGTAACCTGTATGCCTTTTCCGTCCTGTTATTTTCTCTCCATATGGATATCTGTCATTCTCTCTGACACTCCATCTCCTTTGTCCTCCGCCTCTCACTTCGTCTACGACACTCTCCACGTTCTGTTTTTGTCTCTTTTTTTCCACGTTTTTTTTTTTTATTCAAGAGGCCTTTTGTCAATTTTTCTCTGAACTGATGCGTCTCTCGCTACTGAGGCTCACCTTCAGCCAACAGGTAAATGGGAACTGCTATTGTGACAGCCGAGTGAAAACAGCAATCCATCTAAAGCTGCCTCTCCCGCAAAACTCACTCCCTGAGGGTCTAAATCAGGTGTCGGTACATTAATGAGAATTTTCAAGAGTGGAAGTATGTGTGTGTGTGTGTGTGTGTGTGTGTGTGTGTGTGTGTGCATGTGTGTGTGTGTGTGTGTGTGTGTGTGTGTGTGCATGTGTGTGTATTTTTTTCTTTTTTTCTCCTCAGAGTAACACTCAACCCACACTCCACTGCTGCTTATAAGAGCTAGCTCTGCTCCCTTTTTGAGCTGTCACTCACTGTCTGTAGGTAACCATGACGATGAGGATGGCAGGGATGCAGCAGAGGATAATAATGATGGCGATGGCCAGCAGCGCGCCTTCCGTGTAGCCCACCGCCTGCGCCGCCTTCTTCACACTATCCACGATGTCCGGCTCGCGGATCTCCAGAACGCGACCCCCCGGGCCCAGGTACGGCTGGAAATCCTTGTTGATGTCCAGCAGCTTACCATCCAGGAACCTGCACACAGACGCGCATCACAGAGGTGGGAAACTCCTAGGAGGCCTGCCATGGCACAGGCAATCTCACTAATAATCTCATGTACCTGGGTGACCAGTTGTGCGAATTAAGGTCAGCTAATTTAGTTGTTGGAACAGATGTGGTAGTAGATTTATTAAGGAGTTTTCCACCTCCTTCCCCCCCACAGTGTGCCCATTGTATTTCTATCTACTTGTAAACATTCATCTAGAGAAGAGGATATTATATTATCCTTTTAGCTTGAGGGAGAGGTGAGTGGGAGAAATCCATCTTGTCCATAAAGAGAATGAGTTGTGCAGATGGACTTGGAGGAAATAATGAGCACAAGGGACCAGGAGGCAGTGGCTGATTGTCTTGCTTTTATGTCTTTTGTTTTGTTTTTTTCCAGGCAGGCTGAAGTGTTGTTCACATTCGAGTCGGCCTTCCCAAGACCTTATTATAAGAGCAGCTCAGTTGTGATGTCTCCTTCTGAGGGTCCTTATTTGGAGCATTTTCTTCTCTCTCTCTCTCTCTCTCTCTCTCTCTCTCTCTTTCTCTCACACACACCACACACACTACAATCTAATAAGAATTTGCTTGGTATTTTTTAGCCGTGCTCTGGCACACCTTCCACTTCAATTCAGTTGCAGTTTGAAGTACCATTTAAACATGAACATTACTTCTAAAAGGTATTAGAAAAATAAAGTGAAGCCTAACCCTGTAAAGTTGTATTGTGTGGTGAAAAACCACATTCATAACATTTATGACTTGAAGGTTTCTGAATCAGATGAAACCTTGGAACATTCGACCTGTCTCCTCTTGGGCAGATTTAATTAAGTCTAAGAGATTAAAAAAACAGCTTTTCTAGAAGCATGAGTGCTTCATCTTTGTCATGTCATGGCACCAGTTAAAGACTCGTCCCATGCTTCTCTAAAGCTGAGAAAAGACTTCTCAATTTGATCAATACACCCAACAGGAATGAGTACACCAAACCTACAGACGAAGTCTGGTACAATTGGGAGTTAGTTATGGGCAAATATATATAATGTTTGAGCTGTTGGCTGTTTAAGATAGATAGATAGATAGATAGATAGATAGATATTTTATTGATCCATCAATGTCATAATTGCAAACATAGCGACCGTAGAACGGACCAATCAAGATGATTGAATCCGATAGTGTCTGTAGATCATTTGGTTATATGATTATGCCTATGCAGTTTGTTTATTAAGAGCCACCGTACTATGTGGTACGAGCCAATCAGAATGTCCAGTGGCCTGGTTAACTTTACCTCAGCTCTGTATCGATGTTGGTTATCTTATGGGTGGATTAAATGCAGTCACTTACACACGGTGTGATCACTGACTGATAGCCTAGAATACAAACTTTCTACTGTGTCAACAATGGAAAGGAGGATTCAAATCTGTCACCCAAACGTACTGTCTCCCTCCGATTTCTCATGATTATCACAGACCTTCCATCCTTTCAAAATCGTGTTTAAGAATCGGAAGGTCTGTTCTCAGCTTAATGCATTTCTCTACTCATATCTCTCACTGCGTTACATGCTTCTGGATCTGAAGAACAGCCCCAATTTACCTCAACTCTCCTGCTTCTTTACTTCTTTTCTCTTAGATCTTGAGACCCTCGTCCTCCTGAATCTATCCACAGACAAATGCCAAAAATAACATAGCCAGAGTATTCACTGAATAGCCAAGTATTCACTGAATGATTTATAGTTAAGTAGCAGAACCTGGCGCTGACTGCCATGACTGACCTTCCGACCTATCGTGAGTCAGCTCGCCGCATTGTCTGGTGTGAAATATTTGCTCATTTGATTTCTAAATAGTTGGACCTTTGCCACATACCCTGGGATAAGCATAAGCTGGAGATTTGACTGGGCACAGGACATGTCTGCAAAGCAGGACTCGTTGAAAAGTCTCTGTGTGGTTTGCTGAAGTCTGCTTTGAGACACAATGATTGGATGGAAATACATCTTGCTTCTGCCACTGTATGTGTTGATATGTGTGAAAGAGAAAGAGAAAAAAAGTGAGAGAGAGAGAAAGAGAGAGAGAGAGAGAGAGATGAGAGAGAGAGAGGGTTGGCTTACTTGAAGAGCTCTTGGCGGGTGATGGCCCGGTTGGTGAGTGGATCGATGGCGTAGATATTCAAGTCAGATTGGTATAATCCTCGAGTTCGTAGCCATCGCCGTGCAGACGAGGTCCGATCGATTCCACTATCACTTTGCCCCAGGAATCTGGTCCTGTACATACCGCTCTAAAATACTAAGACCACAGCCCCAAAACATGACCAAACATCATCTTAATGTACTTCAGTAGATTAAGCAGCAGCTCAAATAACATCAGTGATGTAGTAGATTACACAGTCAGGTAAACAACAGTCCCCAAACATGACCAAGCATGAGTCTTAATGCACAGATGACTGAAAGTGAGCACATCACTAAACTGGTTGTCGTTCGATAAGTGAGCATTGTTGTGGTATTTGTTTCTTTTTCATACTAAGTGGCACTTTGTGAAATAGCTGTACCTGCAGTATACCTCATCAAGGTGTGCAGCCTCCAATATCCTCTGTCAAAAATTCAGTGTTAAAAGACCACACTGATCTGACAGACACTATCACTGCATGGTGGAGCCGTATAGCAAGAACAGTCCACATTTTGAAAAGTGCATATTACTGTAAAATACTGCATATTGATACTTTTGTCTTGCATGGATTAAAAGAATAATTACTCATTAGGCAGTATTGATGAAATGGCATGAGGAGGGATGCAGCAGACTTGCGGACAACACAACTCTCTCTGGTCTACATTAATGGCTCTTACATTAATCTTTGGGAGGCTGAGGCTAAGGTTGATGGATGCTTTTTGGGTGTGTGTGTGTGTGTGTGTGTGTGTGTGTGTGTGTGCGTGTGTGCGTGTGTGCATGTGTTTGTGTCTGTGTGTGTGTGTGTGTGTGTGTGTGTGCGTGTGTTTGTGTGTGTGTGTGTCTGTGTGTGTGTGTGTGTGTGTGTGTGTGTGTGTCTGTGTGTGTGTGTGTGTCTGTGTGTGTTTGAACCAGTTGTCTGTGGGTGTAATGATGGATGGAGGGTTGTGAGTCTTTAGGTGATAATACATACTGTAGGGCAACGTTTAGAGCAATGTTGCTGGGCAACCACATAACCAGTTCCATTTATTATGATTGGACGATTTGTCTACTGATGATTAAAGTTCTCCAGAAAAGAAATTGATGCCCAATATCAATGGGAAACATGCCAGAACCACTATATTGAGGAACATTGCCCAGCAACATTGCTCAATAAGTTGTCCCGTGTATCATCAGCTTTAACTCTAGTACACATCGTGGAGCTGTGAGTTGCTGTGTTGGCTATAATGGATGGATGGATGGATGGATGGATTAGATGGATAGATGGATGGATGGATGGAGGGATTAGATGGATGGATGGATGGATGCTTGTGGGTTTTTGCTCCAGTGTTACAAGTTGTGGAGCTGTGAGTTGCTGTGTTGACTATAATGGCGGGAGGGATTGAAGGATGGATGGATAAATGGATGGATGGATGGATGGATGGATGGATGGATAAATGGATGGGTGGATGGATGGATGGGTGGATGGATAGATAAATGGATGGATGGATGAATGGATGGATGGATAAATGGATGGATGAATGGATGGATGGATAGAAAATGGATGGATGGATGAATGAATGGATGGATGGATAGATGGATGGATGCTTGTGGTTTTTGCTCCAGTGTTCCACATTGTGGAGCTGTGAGTTGCTGTGTTCTTGTCTGTAATGATGGATGGATGGGCGGCTGCTGTTGTTTTTGCACCACTGTTACCTGATCAGCTGGTCTTTGTTCTCCTCGATCACAGAGGGAGGGACGTTGGATACCATCACTTGCATGTCCAGGGCATTTACTACAGAGACCTGAGACACACACACACACACACACACACACACACACACACACACACACACACACACACACACAAACACACACACACAAACACACACAAGTGACAGTTTTTCAGATGGCAGAGGCCTCCATCTCACGGTCAGGCACACACTAGCCTCACAAGACACACACTACAGTAGCCTCGTGACACCATCCTGATCTCGCGAGCTTCAGTTTTCCACTCACAGATCAATCTTTCCGATCAATCTTTCTTTTTCCAAACGAATGGCCAATCAGCGTTGGTTTTGAGGCGGGTTTAGGTGTGATGCAATGAACAACATGACGGCATCCAAAGATGAGATGAGCGTAGCTATCGCGCAAGTTTTATCCGAATTAGAACGTAGTCCTGGGGAAGCTGTGAAGCTATGAGTCTCAGCCATGCAGCTGGGGGGAATGAACGACACAGACATCCTCCACGGCCGATTCCAGTCCGTAATGGAGGAATATACTTTCTTTAGAAGTGTAGGGCCTACCGTGAAAACTTGGTGGGGATTGTTGTTGATGAGGTTCATGTCACATACAAATGGTAAGTTTAAAAACGTTAACATTAGTTACGTTACCTAACTTAATTGTATGTTTAACAAAGGCATTAGAAGAAGGTTGATTTGGCCCGTCGATAACCAACATAGGTGGTGATAGGCAGATGGTTTATCCAATCAGCTAACCAGTATTTTCGCCCCTTCCAAAAGCTCTCCAACGGAAAGTTCCCAGATTTCCACACACACACACACACACACACACACACACACACACACACACACACACACACACACACACACACACACACACACAATATCATTCTGCCTGAGCCCAAGGAGAAACCTTTAACTGAAGTGTACCCGCACACTATAACCATCCCATCCCCCTGTCCCTCTCAAAAACCTGCTCTGTTTGTGTTGCAAACCTAACCTTGCCACGAGGTCGCCTCTCTGCATGCAGTGAAGTTTTGTTGTGCCGCTCTCCTCTCTTCTCCTCTCGCTGCCTAAAGCAGCACTCAGCCTGTGTGCATACCCCCCCCCCCCCCCCCCCCCCCCCCATCGACCCTGAGCCAGGCTCCTATCCCAACACCTATAAAGATTTTACTGCTGTCTGCAACACTGTCATTAATCTGGCCTGTCTGTGGGAAAGAGGCCCTTTATGTGGTCAGGGAGATGGAGGAGACTTCGCACAAACTCTACAATTTGTCTCACTGAAAGGAGTTTGTTTTTTCTTCTTCTCGCAACTGTCTCTCTCTCTCTCTCTCTAACTCTCTCTCTCTCTCTGAGTGTGAGTGTGTGTGTGTGTGTGAGTGTGTGTGTGTGTGTGTGTGTGTGTGTGTGTGTGTGTGTGTGTGTGAGAGAGAGAGAGAGCTCTAATTCCCCATTATTACCAGTCATTACTTAAGCATCCAAGCAGAGCTGTAGCTTTTCCAGTAAATTCTACGCGGCTGTGGGAGTTGTCTTTTTCACCGGTGCCTTGCCTTTTGGGCAGACGCGCGATGCCGGGTCATGTGATCTTTGTGAGCGCTGGCTGAGTTCCTGTCAACCTGCCTTCCAGGTGCTTCTGGAAAAACACGGCTGACTCATGGCGCGTCTATCGCCAAATTCTTTTGTGGGTGTGTGTGGTGTGTGTGTGTGCCTGTGTGTGGTGGGGTAAGCTCTTTCATTTAGTAGATATTTGGGGAATGGGGCTGCTTCTCCTTTTGACTGAAACTGACAGAGCTGGGAAGTGTTCAACTGTGCAGGCAAACACCCAACTACCTGAGTACCAATTAAAGCATAACACTCGTCACTGCCAGCCAGGCTGGCCAAACATAACAATGGAAACACCACACAACTATCACTCAGGTCTTCACATCTAAACTGAGCTGGAATGTGAACACTTGAACACACACGCACGCACGCACGCACACACGCACGCAGACACGCATACACACACAGAAAACACACACACAGACACCCAACACACACACCACACACACACACACACACACACACACACAGACACGCACAAGCACACACACACAGATGCCCTCATATGCTAGGGCATTTCGCTCTGGTGCTTTTTTTTATTTCATTAGGATCTTGTTAGCTGGGTAGATTTTCGGGAAAATACTCCATTTGTTGGTCCCAACTGTCCCAGCAAAATACAATTAGGGACCAAACTCAATCAAATGACCGTAAATAAATGGAAATGTATTGCTGTGTGAACAAATGAGAACACAAACACTCACTTCTTTTTATGCAATAAACACACATTCTGAGTCCCTCTGTCTTTCTCCTTTTCCCTCTCTCTCTCTCTCTCTCTCACAAACACACACACAAACACATGCTCAAAAACAAACAAATACACACACACACAAACACGCACAGCGTAAACAGCCCTCCCTTGTTGCAGTGGCATAATTGAATCTCTGGCTCATGGCTGAGAGGTTTACAGTGTTATATCCGAGCCTATTCACGTTTCCTCAATTATTCAGCAATCTGAGCTGGAATAAACTTTAAACATTAATCTTCCGTGACCAGAGAAGTCGAGATCAACAGAAAAAAAGGAAAAGTAATGTCATTTGTTCTGATCTAACCTACTCCGCGATCCTTGGTATTGATCTTTTGACCCATAACGTTACTGTAGCCCACTGCAGCACGGAGCAGTGCTTCACCTGCCCAATTAGATGGAGATGGCTGCAGTCAGCAAGGGTCAAAACCGCAGCATGCAGAAAAACTCTCAGATAAACAGACTCACACATACTCACACACACAGCCCCCCCCCCCCCCCCCCCCCCCCACACACACACACAGGTACATCACATATACACACAAAAACACACCTTCATAGAGTCAAACACACCCACACATAGGGGTGTATATCCCACACCCACACAAATCAATGAACGCGCACACATACGCACGCACGCACGCACGCACGCACGCACGCACGCACGCACGCACGCACGCACACACACACACACACACACACACACACACACACACACACACACACACACACACACACTCACCACCACGTCTGCATTGCCACTCAGGCCCTTCCCGTAGTCGTCTGTGGCGATGACTTGAAACTTGAAGTAGGCGCGGCGCATGTTATGGTACATGATGGCCGACTTGATGATGCCGGTGTACTGCTCAATCACAAAAGCGTCCTGGCTATCCGCCGTGGGAGGGATGATGAGCCGGTACGCCATCTTACTGTAGTTCCCCGTGTCCTTGTCCGTGGCCTGGAGGAGACACACACACATACACACACACACACACACACACACACACACCAACGCAAATGTACTCACGCACGCACGCACGCACGCACGCACGCACACCAACACATTTGTATGCGCGCACGCACGCACGCACA